>NW_028128497.1:0-101599 GCF_965231255.1 Vanellus vanellus | reverse complement strand
TGAGGACCAGCATCACTTTTCCCCGCTGCCACCTTTGCTGTGGCAGCAAAATCTGGACGTTTATCTTTTTTGCTCCGGAGGGCGCCGAAAGTGAAAAAAGGTGCTTTTGAGGATGGAGTCCGCAGGAAAGCAGAGAGGGCCAAATTGTCTGGGGCATTTGAAGGGGTTCCAGGAGGCAGTGAGGACCAGCATCACTTTTCCCCGCTGCCACCTTTGCTGTGGCAGCAAAAGCTGGACTGTTATCTTTTTTGCTCCGGAGGGCGCCGAAAGTGAAAACAGGTGCTTTTGAGGCTGGAGTCCGCAGGAAAGCAGAGAGGGCCAAATTGTGTGGGGCATTTGAAGGGGTTCCAGGAGGCAGTGAGGACCAGCATCACTTTTCCCCGCTGGCACCTTTGCTGTGGCAGCAAAAGCTGGACGTTTGTCTTTTTTGCTCCAAACAGCGCCGAAAGCGAAAACAGGTGCTTTTGAGGATGGAGTCCGCAGGAAAGCAGAGAGGGCCAAATTGTGTGGGGCATTTGAAGGGGTTCCAGGAGGCAGTGAGGACCAGCATCACTTTTCCCCGCTGGCACCTTTGCTGTGGCAGCAAAAGCTGGACGTTTGTCTTTTTTGCTCCAAACACCGCCGAAAGCGAAAACAGGTGCTTTTGAGGATGGAGTCCGCAGGAAAGCAGAGAGGGCCAAATTGTGTGGGGCATTTGAAGGGGTTCCAGGAGGCAGTGAGGACCAGCATCACTTTTCCCCGCTGGCACCTTTGCTGTGGCAGCAAAAGATGGACGTTTGTCTTTTTTGCTCCAAACACCGCCGAAAGCGAAAACAGGTGCTTTTGAGGATGGAGTCCGCAGGAAAGCAGAGAGGGCCAAATTGTGTGGGGCATTTGAAGGGGTTCCAGGAGGCAGTGAGGACCAGCATCACTTTTCCCCGCTGGCACCTTTGCTGTGGCAGCAAAAGCTGGACGTTTATCTTTTTTGCTCCGGAGGGCGCCGAAAGTGAAAAAAGGTGCTTTTGAGGATGGAGTCCGCAGGAAAGCAGACAGGGCCAAATTGTCTGGGGCATTTGAAGGGGTTCCAGAAGGCAGTGAGGACCAGCATCACTTTTCCCCCTCTGGCACCTTTGCTGTGGCAGCAAAAGCTGGACGGTTATCTTTTTTGCTCCGGAGGGCGCCGAAAGTGAAAAAAGGTGCTTTTGAGGCTGGAGTCCGCAGGAAAGCAGAGAGGGCCAAATTGTCTGGGGCATTTGAAGGGGTTCCAGGAGGCAGTGAGGACCAGCATCACTTTTCCCCGCTGCCACCTTTGCTGTGGCAGGAAAAGCTGGACGTTTGTCTTTTTTGCTCCAAACACCGCCGAAAGCGAAAACAGGTGCTTTTGAGGATGGAGTCCGCAGGAAAGCAGAGAGGGCCAAATTGTCTGGGGCATTTGAAGGGGTTCCAGGAGGCAGTGAGGACCAGCATCACTTTTCCCCGCTGGCACCTTTGCTGTGGCAACAAATGCTGGACGTTTGTGTTTTTTGCTCAAAACACCGCCAAAAGCGAAAACAGGTGCTTTTGAGGATGGAGTCCGCAGGAAAGCAGAGAGGGCCAAATTGTCTGGGGCATTTGAAGAGGTTGCAGGAGGCAGTGAGGACCAGCATCACTTTTCCCCACTGCCACCTTTGCTGTGGCAGCAAAAGCTGGACGTTTGTCTTTTTTGCTCCAAACAGCGCCGAAAGCGAAAACAGGTGCTTTTGAGGCTGGAGTCCGCAGGAAAGCAGAGAGGGCCAAATTGTCTGGGGCATTTGAAGGGGTTCCAGGAGTCAGTGAGGACCAGCATCACTTTTCCCCGCTGCCACCTTTGCTGTGGCAGCAAAAGCTGGACGTTTATCTTTTTTGCTCCGGAGGGCGCCGAAAGTGAAAAAAGGTGCTTTTGAGGATGGAGTCCGCAGGAAAGCAGAGAGGGCCAAATTGTCTGGGGCATTTGAAGGGGTTCCAGAAGGCAGTGAGGACCAGCATCACTTTTCCCCGCTGGCACCTTTGCTGTGGCAGCAAAAGCTGGACGGTTATCTTTTTTGCTCCGGAGGGCGCCGAAAGTGAAAAAAGGTGCTTTTGAGGCTGGAGTCCGCAGGAAAGCAGAGAGGGCCAAATTGTGTGGGGCATTTGAAGGGGTTCCAGGAGGCAGTGAGGACCAGCATCACTTTTCCCCGCTGGCACCTTTGCTGTGGCAGCAAAAGCTGGACGTTTGTCTTTTTTGCTCCAAACACCGCCGAAAGCGAAAACAGGTGCTTTTGAGGATGGAGTCCGCAGGAAAGCAGAGAGGGCCAAATTGTCTGGGGCATTTGAAGGGGTTCCAGGAGGCAGTGAGGACCAGCATCACTTTTCCCCACTGGCACCTTTGCTGTGGCAGCAAAAGCTGGACGTTTGTCTTTTTTGCTCCAAACACCGCCGAAAGCGAAAACAGGTGCTTTTGAGGCTGGAGTCCGCAGGAAAGCAGAGAGGGCCAAATTGTGTGGGGCATTTGAAGGGGTTCCAGGAGGCAGTGAGGACCAGCATCACTTTTCCCCGCTGCCACCTTTGCTGTGGCAGCAAAAGCTGGACGTTTGTCTTTTTTGCTCCAAACGCAGCCGAAATCGAAAACAGGTGCTTTTAAGGATGGAGTCCGCAGGAAAGCAGAGAGGGCCAAATTGTGTGGGGCATTTGAAGGGGTTCCAGGAGGCAGTGAGGACCAGCATCACTTTTCCCCGCTGCCACCTTTCCTGTGGCAGCAAAAGCTGGACGTTTGTCTTTTTTGCTCCGGAGAGCGGCGAAAGCGAAAAAAGGTTCTTTTGAGGATGGAGTCCGCAGGAAAGCAGAGATGGCCAAATTTATCTGGGGCATTTGAAGGGGTTCCAGGAGGCAGTGAGGACCAGCATCACTTTTCCCCGCTGGCACCTTTGCTGTGGCAGCAAAAGCTGGACGTTTGTCTTTTTTGCTCCAAACACCGCCGAAAGCGAAAACAGGTGCTTTTGAGGATGGAGTCCGCAGGAAAGCAGAGAGGGCCAAATTGTGTGGGGCATTTGAAGGGGTTCCAGGAGGCAGTGAGGACCAGCATCACTTTTCCCCGCTGCCACCTTTACTGTGGCAGCAAAAGATGGACGTTTGTCTTCTTTGCTCCAAACATTGCTGAAAACGAAAACAGGTGCTTTTGAGGATGGAGTCCACAGGAAAGCAGAGAGGGCCAAATTATCTGGGGCATTTGAAGGGGTTCCAGGAGGCAGTGAGGACCAGCATCACTTTTCCCCGCTGGCACCTTTGCTGTTGCAACAAAAGCTGGATGTTTGTCTTTTTTGCTCCCGAGGGCGCCGAAAGCGAAAACAGGTGCTTTTGAGGCTGGAGTCCGCAGGAAAGCAGAGAAGGCCAAATTGTCTGGGGAATTTGGAGGGGTTCCAGGAGGCAGTGAGGACCAGCATCACTTTTCCCCGCTGCCACCTTTGCTGTGGCAGCAAAAGCTGGACGTTTGTCTTTTTTGCTCCAAACTCCGCCGAAAGCGAAAACAGGTGCTTTTGAGGCTCGAGTCCGCAGGAAAGCAGAGAGGGCCAAATTGTGTGGGGCATTTGAAGGGGTTCCAGGAGGCAGTGAGGACCAGCATCACTTTTCCCCGCTGGCACCTTTGCTGTTGCAACAAAAGCTGGATGTTTGTCTTTTTTGCTCCCGAGGGCGCCGAAAGCGAAAACAGGTGCTTTTGAGGCTGGAGTCCGCAGGAAAGCAGAGAAGGCCAAATTGTCTGGGGAATTTGGAGGGGTTCCAGGAGGCAGTGAGGACCAGCATCACTTTTCCCCGCTGCCACCTTTGCTGTGGCAGCAAAAGCTGGACGTTTGTCTTTTTTGCTCCAAACTCCGCCGAAAGCGAAAACAGGTGCTTTTGAGGCTGGAGTCCGCAGGAAAGCAGAGAGGGCCAAATTGTCTGGGGCATTTGAAGGGGTTCCAGGAGGCAGTGAGGACCAGCATCACTTTTCCCCGCTGGCACCTTTGCTGTGGCAGCAAAAGCTGGACGTTTGTCTTTTTTGCTCCAAACACCGCCGAAAGCGAAAACAGGTGCTTTTGAGGATGGAGTCCGCAGGAAAGCAGAGAGGGCCAAATTGTGTGGGGCATTTGAAGGGGTTCCAGGAAGCAGTGAGGACCAGCATCACTTTTCGCCGCTGGCACCTTTGCTGTGGCAGCAAAAGCTGGACGTTTGTCTTTTTTGCTCCAAACACCGCCGAAAGCGAAAACAGGTGCTTTTGAGGATGGAGTCTGCAGGAAAGCAGAGAGGGCCAAATTGTCTGGGGCATTTGAAGGGGTTCCAGGAGGCAGTGAGGACCAGCATCACTTTTCCCCGCTGCCACCTTTGCTGTGGCAGCAAAAGCTGGACGTTTGTCTTCTTTGCTCCAAACATTGCTGAAAACGAAAACAGGTGCTTTTGAGGATGGAGTCCACAGGAAAGCAGAGAGGGCCAAATTATCTGGGGCATTTGAAGGGGTTCCAGGAGGCAGTGAGGACCAGCATCACTTTTCCCCGCTGGCACCTTTGCTGTTGCAACAAAAGCTGGATGTTTGTCTTTTTTGATCCCGAGGGCGCAGAAAGCGAAAACAGGTGCTTTTGAGGCTGGAGTCCGCAGGAAAGCAGAGAAGGCCAAATTGTCTGGGGAATTTGAAGGGGTTCCAGGAGGCAGTGAGGACCAGCATCACTTTTCCCCGCTGCCACCTTTGCTGTGGCAGCAAAAGCTGGACGTTTGTCTTTTTTGCTCCAAACAGCGCCGAAAGCGAAAACAGGTGCTTTTGAGGATGGAGTCCGCAGGAAAGCAGAGAGGGCCAAATTGTCTGGGGCATTTGAAGGGGTTCCAGGAGGCAGTGAGGACCAGCATCACTTTTCCCCGCTGCCACCTTTGCTGTGGCAGCAAAAGCTGGACGTTTGTCTTTTTTGCTCCAAACACCGCCGAAAGCGAAAACAGGTGCTTTTGAGGCTGGAGTCCGCAGGAAAGCAGAGAGGGCCAAATTGTCTGGGGCATTTGAAGGGGTTCCAGGAGGCAGTGAGGACCAGCATCACTTTTCCCCGCTGCCACCTTTACTGTGGCAGCAAAAGATGGACGTTTGTCTTCTTTGCTCCAAACATTGCTGAAAACGAAAAAAGCTGCTTTTGAGGATGGAGTCCACAGGAAAGCAGAGAGGGCCAAATTATCTGGGGCATTTGAAGGGGTTCCAGGAGGCAGTGAGGACCAGCATCACTTTTCCCCGCTGGCACCTTTGCTGTTGCAACAAAAGCTGGATGTTTGTCTTTTTTGCTCCCGAGGGCGCCGAAAGCGAAAACAGGTGCTTTTGAGGCTGGAGTCCGCAGGAAAGCAGAGAAGGCCAAATTGTCTGGGGAATTTGGAGGGGTTCCAGGAGGCAGTGAGGACCAGCATCACTTTTCCCCGCTGCCACCTTTGCTGTGGCAGCAAAAGCTGGACGTTTGTCTTTTTTGCTCCAAACTCCGCCGAAAGCGAAAACAGGTGCTTTTGAGGCTGGAGTCCGCAGGAAAGCAGAGAGGGCCAAATTGTCTGGGGCATTTGAAGGGGTTCCAGGAGGCAGTGAGGACCAGCATCACTTTTCCCCGCTGGCACCTTTGCTGTGGCAGCAAAAGCTGGACGTTTGTCTTTTTTGCTCCAAACACCGCCGAAAGCGAAAACAGGTGCTTTTGAGGCTGGAGTCCGCAGGAAAGCAGAGAGGGCCAAATTGTCTGGGGCATTTGAAGGGGTTCCAGGAGGCAGTGAGGACCAGCATCACTTTTCCCCGCTGGCACCTTTGCTGTGGCAGCAAAAGCTGGACGTTTGTCTTTTTTGCTCCAAACACCGCCGAAAGCGAAAACAGGTGCTTTTGAGGCTGGAGTCCGCAGGAAAGCAGAGAGGGCCAAATTGTCTGGGGCATTTGAAGGGGTTCCAGGAGGCAGTGAGGACCAGCATCACTTTTCCCCGCTGCCACCTTTACTGTGGCAGCAAAAGCTGGACGTTTGTCTTTTTTGCTCCGGAGAGCGGCGAAAGCGAAAAAAGGTTCTTTTGAGGATGGAGTCCGCAGGAAAGCAGAGAGGGCCAAATTTATCTGGGGCATTTGAAGGGGTTCCAGGAGGCAGTGAGGACCAGCATCACTTTTCCCCGCTGCCACCTTTGCTGTGGCAGCAAAAGCTGGACGTTTGTCTTTTTTGCTCCAAACACCGCCGAAAGCGAAAACAGGTGCTTTTGAGGATGGAGTCCGCAGGAAAGCAGAGAGGGCCAAATTGTCTGGGGCATTTGAAGGGGTTCCAGGAGGCAGTGAGGACCAGCATCACTTTTCCCCGCTGGCACCTTTGCTGTGGCAGCAAAAGCTGGACGTTTGTCTTTTTTGCTCCAAACACCGCCGAAAGCGAAGACAGGTGCTTTTGAGGATGGAGTCCGCAGGAAAGCAGAGAGGGCCAAATTGTGTGGGGCATTTGAAGGGGTTCCAGGAGGCAGTGAGGACCAGCATCACTTTTCCCCGCTGGCACCTTTGCTGTGGCAGCAAAAGCTGGACGTTTGTCTTTTTTGCTCCAAACACCGCCGAAAGCGAAAACAGGTGCTTTTGAGGATGGAGTCCGCAGGAAAGCAGAGAGGGCCAAATTGTCTGGGGCATTTGAAGGGGTTCCAGGAGGCAGTGAGGACCAGCATCACTTTTCCCCGCTGCCACCTTTACTGTGGCAGCAAAAGCTGGACGTTTGTCTTTTTTGCTCCGGAGAGCGGCGAAAGCGAAAAAAGGTTCTTTTGAGGATGGAGTCCGCAGGAAAGCAGAGAGGGCCAAATTTATCTGGGGCATTTGAAGGGGTTCCAGGAGGCAGTGAGGACCAGCATCACTTTTCCCCGCTGCCACCTTTGCTGTGGCAGCAAAAGCTGGACGTTTGTCTATTTTGCTCCAAACACCGCCGAAAGCGAAAACAGGTGCTTTTGAGGATGGAGTCCGCAGGAAAGCAGAGAGGGCCAAATTGTCTGGGGCATTTGAAGGGGTTCCAGGAGGCAGTGAGGACCAGCATCACTTTTCCCCGCTGGCACCTTTGCTGTGGCAGCAAAAGCTGGACGTTTGTCTTTTTTGCTCCAAACACCGCCGAAAGCGAAAACAGGTGCTTTTGAGGATGGAGTCCGCAGGAAAGCAGAGAGGGCCAAATTGTGTGGGGCATTTGAAGGGGTTCCAGGAGGCAGTGAGGACCAGCATCACTTTTCCCCGCTGGCACCTTTGCTGTGGCAGCAAAAGCTGGACGTTTGTCTTTTTTGCTCCGGAGAGCGGCGAAAGCGAAAAAAGGTTCTTTTGAGGATGGAGTCCGCAGGAAAGCAGAGATGGCCAAATTTATCTGGGGCATTTGAAGGGGTTCCAGGAGGCAGTGAGGACCAGCATCACTTTTCCCCGCTGGCACCTTTGCTGTGGCAGCAAAAGCTGGACGTTTGTCTTTTTTGCTCCAAACACCGCCGAAAGCGAAAACAGGTGCTTTTGAGGATGGAGTCCGCAGGAAAGCAGAGAGGGCCAAATTGTCTGGGGCATTTGAAGGGGTTCCAGGAGGCAGTGAGGACCAGCATCACTTTTCCCCGCTGGCACCTTTGCTGTGGCAGCAAAAGCTGGACGTTTGTCTTTTTTGCTCCAAACACCGCCGAAAGCGAAAACAGGTGCTTTTGAGGCTGGAGTCCGCAGGAAAGCAGAGAGGGCCAAATTGTGTGGGGCATTTGAAGGGGTTCCAGGAGGCAGTGAGGACCAGCATCACTTTTCCCCGCTGCCACCTTTACTGTGGCAGCAAAAGCTGGACGTTTGTCTTTTTTGCTCCGGAGAGCGGCGAAAGCGAAAAAAGGTTCTTTTGAGGATGGAGTCCGCAGGAAAGCAGAGAGGGCCAAATTTATCTGGGGCATTTGAAGGGGTTCCAGGAGGCAGTGAGGACCAGCATCACTTTTCCCCGCTGCCACCTTTGCTGTGGCAGCAAAAGCTGGACGTTTGTCTTTTTTGCTCCAAACACCGCCGAAAGCGAAAACAGGTGCTTTTGAGGATGGAGTCCGCAGGAAAGCAGAGAGGGCCAAATTGTGTGGGGCATTTGAAGGGGTTCCAGGAGGCAGTGAGGACCAGCATCACTTTTCCCCGCTGGCACCTTTGCTGTGGCAGCAAAAGCTGGACGTTTGTCTTTTTTGCTCCGGAGAGCGGCGAAAGCGAAAAAAGGTTCTTTTGAGGATGGAGTCCGCAGGAAAGCAGAGAGGGCCAAATTTATCTGGGGCATTTGAAGGGGTTCCAGGAGGCAGTGAGGACCAGCATCACTTTTCCCCGCTGCCACCTTTGCTGTGGCAGCAAAAGCTGGACGTTTGTCTTTTTTGCTCCAAACAGCGCCGAAAGCGAAAACAGGTGCTTTTGAGGATGGAGTCCGCAGGAAAGCAGAGAGGGCCAAATTGTCTGGGGCATTTGAAGGGGTTCCAGGAGGCAGTGAGGACCAGCATCACTTTTCCCCGCTGGCACCTTTGCTGTGGCAGCAAAAGCTGGACGTTTGTCTTTTTTGCTCCAAACAGCGCCGAAAGCGAAAACAGGTGCTTTTGAGGCTGGAGTCCGCAGGAAAGCAGAGAGGGCCAAATTGTGTGGGGCATTTGAAGGGGTTCCAGGAGGCAGTGAGGACCAGCATCACTTTTCCCCGCTGGCACCTTTGCTGTGGCAGCAAAAGCTGGACGTTTGTCTTTTTTGCTCCAAACACCGCCGAAAGTGAAAACAGGTGCTTTTGAGGCTGGAGTCCGCAGGAAAGCAGAGAGGGCCAAATTGTCTGGGGCATTTGAAGGGGTTCCAGGAGGCAGTGAGGACCAGCATCACTTTTCCCCGCTGCCACCTTTGCTGTGGCAGCAAAAGCTGGACGTTTGTCTTTTTTGCTCCAAACACCGCCGAAAGCGAAAACAGGTGCTTTTGAGGATGGAGTCCGCAGGAAAGCAGAGAGGGCCAAATTGTGTGGGGCATTTGAAGGGGTTCCAGGAAGCAGTGAGGACCAGCATCACTTTTCCCCGCTGGCACCTTTGCTGTGGCAGCAAAAGCTGGACGTTTGTCTTTTTTGCTCCAAACACCGCCGAAAGCGAAAACAGGTGCTTTTGAGGATGGAGTCCGCAGGAAAGCAGAGAGGGCCAAATTGTCTGGGGCATTTGAAGGGGTTCCAGGAGGCAGTGAGGACCAGCATCACTTTTCCCCGCTGCCACCTTTGCTGTGGCAGCAAAAGCTGGACGTTTGTCTTCTTTGCTCCAAACATTGCTGAAAACGAAAACAGGTGCTTTTGAGGATGGAGTCCACAGGAAAGCAGAGAGGGCCAAATTATCTGGGGCATTTGAAGGGGTTCCAGGAGGCAGTGAGGACCAGCATCACTTTTCCCCGCTGGCACCTTTGCTGTTGCAACAAAAGCTGGATGTTTGTCTTTTTTGCTCCCGAGGGCGCCGAAAGCGAAAACAGGTGCTTTTGAGGATGGAGTCCGCAGGAAAGCATAGAGGGCCAAATTGTCTGGGGAATTTGGAGGGGTTCCAGGAGGCAGTGAGGACCAGCATCACTTTTCCCCGCTGGCACCTTTGCTGTGGCAGCAAAAGCTGGACGTTTGTCTTTTTTGCTCCAAACACCGCCGAAAGCGAAAACAGGTGCTTTTGAGGATGGAGTCCGCAGGAAAGCAGAGAGGGCCAAATTGTCTGGGGCATTTGAAGGGGTTCCAGGAGGAGGTGAGGACCAGCATCACTTTTCCCCGCTGGCACCTTTGCTGTGGCAGCAAAAGCTGGACGTTTTTCTTTTTTGCTCCAAACAGCGCCGAAAGCGAAAACAGGTGCTTTTGAGGATGGAGTCCGCAGGAAAGCAGAGAGGGCCAAATTGTCTGGGGCATTTGAAGGGGTTCCAGGAGGCAGTGAGGACCAGCATCACTTTTCCCCGCTGGCACCTTTGCTGTGGCAGCAAAAGCTGGACATTGTCTATTTTGCTCCAAACACCGCCGAAAGCGAAAACAGGTGCTTTTGAGGCTGGAGTCCGCAGGAAAGCAGAGAGGGCCAAATTGTCTGGGGCATTTGAAGGGGTTCCAGGAGGCAGTGAGGACCAGCATCACTTTTCCCCGCTGCCACCTTTGCTGTGGCAGCAAAAGCTGGACGTTTGTCTTTTTTGCTCCAAACACCGCCGAAAGCGAAAACAGGTGCTTTTGAGGATGGAGTCCGCAGGAAAGCAGAGAGGGCCAAATTGTGTGGGGCATTTGAAGGGGTTCCAGGAGGCAGTGAGGACCAGCATCACTTTTCCCCGCTGGCACCTTTGCTGTGGCAGCAAAAGCTGGACGTTTGTCTTTTTTGCTCCGGAGAGCGGCGAAAGCGAAAAAAGGTTCTTTTGAGGATGGAGTCCGCAGGAAAGCAGAGAGGGCCAAATTTATCTGGGGCATTTGAAGGGGTTCCAGGAGGCAGTGAGGACCAGCATCACTTTTCCCCGCTGGCACCTTTGCTGTGGCAGCAAAAGCTGGACGTTTGTCTTTTTTGCTCCAAACAGCGCCGAAAGCGAAAACAGGTGCTTTTGAGGATGGAGTCCGCAGGAAAGCAGAGAGGGCCAAATTGTCTGGGGCATTTGAAGGGGTTCCAGGAGGCAGTGAGGACCAGCATCACTTTTCCCCGCTGGCACCTTTGCTGTGGCAGCAAAAGCTGGACGTTTGTCTTTTTTGCTCCAAACACCGCCGAAAGCGAAAACAGGTGCTTTTGAGGATGGAGTCCGCAGGAAAGCAGAGAGGGCCAAATTGTGTGGGGCATTTGAAGGGGTTCCAGGAGGCAGTGAGGACCAGCATCACTTTTCCCCGCTGGCACCTTTGCTGTGGCAGCAAAAGCTGGACGTTTGTCTTTTTTGCTCCAAACACCGCCGAAAGTGAAAACAGGTGCTTTTGAGGCTGGAGTCCGCAGGAAAGCAGAGAGGGCCAAATTGTCTGGGGCATTTGAAGGGGTTCCAGGAGGCAGTGAGGACCAGCATCACTTTTCCCCGCTGCCACCTTTGCTGTGGCAGCAAAAGCTGGACGTTTGTCTTTTTTGCTCCAAACACCGCCGAAAGCGAAAACAGGTGCTTTTGAGGATGGAGTCCGCAGGAAAGCAGAGAGGGCCAAATTGTGTGGGGCATTTGAAGGGGTTCCAGGAAGCAGTGAGGACCAGCATCACTTTTCCCCGCTGGCACCTTTGCTGTGGCAGCAAAAGCTGGACGTTTGTCTTTTTTGCTCCAAACAGCGCCAAAAGCGAAAACAGGTGCTTTTGAGGATGGAGTCCGCAGGAAAGCAGAGAGGGCCAAATTGTCTGGGGCATTTGAAGGGGTTCCAGGAGGCAGTGAGGACCAGCATCACTTTTCCCCGCTGGCACCTTTGCTGTGGCAGCAAAAGCTGGACGTTTGTCTTTTTTGCTCCAAACACCGCCGAAAGTGAAAACAGGTGCTTTTGAGGCTGGAGTCCGCAGGAAAGCAGAGAGGGCCAAATTGTCTGGGGCATTTGAAGGGGTTCCAGGAGGCAGTGAGGACCAGCATCACTTTTCCCCGCTGCCACCTTTGCTGTGGCAGCAAAAGCTGGACGTTTGTCTTTTTTGCTCCAAACACCGCCGAAAGCGAAAACAGGTGCTTTTGAGGATGGAGTCCGCAGGAAAGCAGAGAGGGCCAAATTGTGTGGGGCATTTGAAGGGGTTCCAGGAAGCAGTGAGGACCAGCATCACTTTTCCCCGCTGGCACCTTTGCTGTGGCAGCAAAAGCTGGACGTTTGTCTTTTTTGCTCCAAACACCGCCGAAAGCGAAAACAGGTGCTTTTGAGGATGGAGTCCGCAGGAAAGCAGAGAGGGCCAAATTGTCTGGGGCATTTGAAGGGGTTCCAGGAGGCAGTGAGGACCAGCATCACTTTTCCCCGCTGCCACCTTTGCTGTGGCAGCAAAAGCTGGACGTTTGTCTTCTTTGCTCCAAACATTGCTGAAAACGAAAACAGGTGCTTTTGAGGATGGAGTCCACAGGAAAGCAGAGAGGGCCAAATTATCTGGGGCATTTGAAGGGGTTCCAGGAGGCAGTGAGGACCAGCATCACTTTTCCCCGCTGGCACCTTTGCTGTTGCAACAAAAGCTGGATGTTTGTCTTTTTTGCTCCCGAGGGCGCCGAAAGCGAAAACAGGTGCTTTTGAGGATGGAGTCCGCAGGAAAGCATAGAGGGCCAAATTGTCTGGGGAATTTGGAGGGGTTCCAGGAGGCAGTGAGGACCAGCATCACTTTTCCCCGCTGGCACCTTTGCTGTGGCAGCAAAAGCTGGACGTTTGTCTTTTTTGCTCCAAACACCGCCGAAAGCGAAAACAGGTGCTTTTGAGGATGGAGTCCGCAGGAAAGCAGAGAGGGCCAAATTGTCTGGGGCATTTGAAGGGGTTCCAGGAGGAGGTGAGGACCAGCATCACTTTTCCCCGCTGGCACCTTTGCTGTGGCAGCAAAAGCTGGACGTTTTTCTTTTTTGCTCCAAACAGCGCCGAAAGCGAAAACAGGTGCTTTTGAGGATGGAGTCCGCAGGAAAGCAGAGAGGGCCAAATTGTCTGGGGCATTTGAAGGGGTTCCAGGAGGCAGTGAGGACCAGCATCACTTTTCCCCGCTGGCACCTTTGCTGTGGCAGCAAAAGCTGGACATTGTCTATTTTGCTCCAAACACCGCCGAAAGCGAAAACAGGTGCTTTTGAGGCTGGAGTCCGCAGGAAAGCAGAGAGGGCCAAATTGTCTGGGGCATTTGAAGGGGTTCCAGGAGGCAGTGAGGACCAGCATCACTTTTCCCCGCTGCCACCTTTGCTGTGGCAGCAAAAGCTGGACGTTTGTCTTTTTTGCTCCCGAGGGCGCCGAAAGCGAAAACAGGTGCTTTTGAGGATGGAGTCCGCAGGAAAGCAGAGAGGGCCAAATTGTGTGGGGCATTTGAAGGGGTTCCAGGAGGCAGTGAGGACCAGCATCACTTTTCCCCGCTGGCACCTTTGCTGTGGCAGCAAAAGCTGGACGTCTGTCTTTTTTGCTCCGGAGAGCGGCGAAAGCGAAAAAAGGTTCTTTTGAGGATGGAGTCCGCAGGAAAGCAGAGAGGGCCAAATTTATCTGGGGCATTTGAAGGGGTTCCAGGAGGCAGTGAGGACCAGCATCACTTTTCCCCGCTGGCACCTTTGCTGTGGCAGCAAAAGCTGGACGTTTGTCTTTTTTGCTCCAAACAGCGCCGAAAGCGAAAACAGGTGCTTTTGAGGATGGAGTCCGCAGGAAAGCAGAGAGGGCCAAATTGTCTGGGGCATTTGAAGGGGTTCCAGGAGGCAGTGAGGACCAGCATCACTTTTCCCCGCTGGCACCTTTGCTGTGGCAGCAAAAGCTGGACGTTTGTCTTTTTTGCTCCAAACACCGCCGAAAGCGAAAACAGGTGCTTTTGAGGATGGAGTCCGCAGGAAAGCAGAGAGGGCCAAATTGTGTGGGGCATTTGAAGGGGTTCCAGGAGGCAGTGAGGACCAGCATCACTTTTCCCCGCTGGCACCTTTGCTGTGGCAGCAAAAGCTGGACGTTTGTCTTTTTTGCTCCAAACACCGCCGAAAGTGAAAACAGGTGCTTTTGAGGCTGGAGTCCGCAGGAAAGCAGAGAGGGCCAAATTGTCTGGGGCATTTGAAGGGGTTCCAGGAGGCAGTGAGGACCAGCATCACTTTTCCCCGCTGCCACCTTTGCTGTGGCAGCAAAAGCTGGACGTTTGTCTTTTTTGCTCCAAACACCGCCGAAAGCGAAAACAGGTGCTTTTGAGGATGGAGTCCGCAGGAAAGCAGAGAGGGCCAAATTGTGTGGGGCATTTGAAGGGGTTCCAGGAAGCAGTGAGGACCAGCATCACTTTTCCCCGCTGGCACCTTTGCTGTGGCAGCAAAAGCTGGACGTTTGTCTTTTTTGCTCCAAACACCGCCGAAAGCGAAAACAGGTGCTTTTGAGGATGGAGTCCGCAGGAAAGCAGAGAGGGCCAAATTGTCTGGGGCATTTGAAGGGGTTCCAGGAGGCAGTGAGGACCAGCATCACTTTTCCCCGCTGCCACCTTTGCTGTGGCAGCAAAAGCTGGACGTTTGTCTTCTTTGCTCCAAACATTGCTGAAAACGAAAACAGGTGCTTTTGAGGATGGAGTCCACAGGAAAGCAGAGAGGGCCAAATTATCTGGGGCATTTGAAGGGGTTCCAGGAGGCAGTGAGGACCAGCATCACTTTTCCCCGCTGGCACCTTTGCTGTTGCAACAAAAGCTGGATGTTTGTCTTTTTTGCTCCCGAGGGCGCCGAAAGCGAAAACAGGTGCTTTTGAGGATGGAGTCCGCAGGAAAGCATAGAGGGCCAAATTGTCTGGGGAATTTGGAGGGGTTCCAGGAGGCAGTGAGGACCAGCATCACTTTTCCCCGCTGGCACCTTTGCTGTGGCAGCAAAAGCTGGACGTTTGTCTTTTTTGCTCCAAACATCGCCGAAAGCGAAAACAGGTGCTTTTGAGGCTGGAGTCCGCAGGAAAGCAGAGAGGGCCAAATTGTCTGGGGCATTTGAAGGGGTTCCAGGAGGAGGTGAGGACCAGCATCACTTTTCCCCGCTGGCACCTTTGCTGTGGCAGCAAAAGCTGGACGTTTTTCTTTTTTGCTCCAAACAGCGCCGAAAGCGAAAACAGGTGCTTTTGAGGATGGAGTCCGCAGGAAAGCAGAGAGGGCCAAATTGTCTGGGGCATTTGAAGGGGTTCCAGGAGGCAGTGAGGACCAGCATCACTTTTCCCCGCTGGCACCTTTGCTGTGGCAGCAAAAGCTGGACATTGTCTATTTTGCTCCAAACACCGCCGAAAGCGAAAACAGGTGCTTTTGAGGCTGGAGTCCGCAGGAAAGCAGAGAGGGCCAAATTGTCTGGGGCATTTGAAGGGGTTCCAGGAGGCAGTGAGGACCAGCATCACTTTTCCCCGCTGCCACCTTTGCTGTGGCAGCAAAAGCTGGACGTTTGTCTTTTTTGCTCCAAACACCGCCGAAAGCGAAAACAGGTGCTTTTGAGGATGGAGTCCGCAGGAAAGCAGAGAGGGCCAAATTGTCTGGGGCATTTGAAGGGGTTCCAGGAGGCAGTGAGGACCAGCATCACTTTTCCCCGCTGCCACCTTTGCTGTGGCAGCAAAAGCTGGAGGGTTATCTTTTTTCCTCCGGAGGGCGCCGAAAGTGAAAAAAGGTGCTTTTGAGGCTGGAGTCTGCAGGAAAGCAGAGAGGGCCAAATTGTGTGGGGCATTTGAAGGGGTTCCAGGAGGCAGTGAGGACCAGCATCACTTTTCCCCGCTGGCACCTTTGCTGTGGCAGCAAAAGCTGGACGTTTGTCTTTTTTGCTCTAAACACCGCCGAAAGCGAAAACAGGTGCTTTTGAGGATGGAGTCCGCAGGAAAGCAGAGAGGGCCAAATTGTCTGGGGCATTTGAAGGGGTTCCAGGAGGCAGTGAGGACCAGCATCACTTTTCCCCGCTGCCACCTTTGCTGTGGCAGCAAAAGCTGGACGTTTGTCTTCTTTGCTCCAAACATTGCTGAAAACGAAAACAGGTGCTTTTGAGGATGGAGTCCACAGGAAAGCAGAGAGGGCCAAATTATCTGGGGCATTTGAAGGGGTTCCAGGAGGCAGTGAGGACCAGCATCACTTTTCCCCGCTGGCACCTTTGCTGTTGCAACAAAAGCTGGATGTTTGTCTTTTTTGCTCCCGAGGGCGCCGAAAGCGAAAACAGGTGCTTTTGAGGCTGGAGTCCGCAGGAAAGCAGAGAAGGCCAATTTGTCTGGGGAATTTGGAGGGGTTCCAGGAGGCAGTGAGGACCAGCATCACTTTTCCCCGCTGGCACCTTTGCTGTGGCAGCAAAAGCTGGACGTTTGTCTTTTTTGCTCCAAACACCGCCGAAAGCGAAAACAGGTGCTTTTGAGGCTGGAGTCCGCAGGAAAGCAGAGAGGGCCAAATTGTCTGGGGCATTTGAAGGGGTTGCAGGAGGCAGTGAGGACCAGCATCACTTTTCCCCGCTGGCACCTTTGCTGTGGCAGCAAAAGCTGGACGTTTGTCTTTTTTGCTCCAAACACCGCCAAAAGCGAAAACAGGTGCTTTTGAGGATGGAATCCGCAGGAAAGCAGAGAGGGCCAAATTGTCTAGGGCATTTGAAGGGGTTCCAGGAGGAAGTGAGGACCAGCATCACTTTTCCCCACTGCCACCTTTGCTGTGGCAGCAAAACCTGGACGTTTGTCTTCTTTACTCCATACACTGCTGAAAACGAAAACAGGTGCTTTTGAGGATGGAGTCCACAGGAAAGCAGAGAGGGCCAAATTGTCTGGGGCATTTGAAGGGGTTCCAGGAGGCAGTGAGGACCAGCATCACTTTTCCCCGCTGGCACCTTTGCTGTGGCAGCAAAAGCTGGATGTTTGTCTTTTTTGCTCCCGAGGGCGCCGAAAGCGAAAACAGGTGCTTTTGAGGCTGGAGTTAGCAGGAAAGCATAGAGGGCCAAATTGTCTGGGGAATTTGGAGGGGTTCCAGGAGGCAGTGAGGACCAGCATCACTTTTCCCCGCTGCCACCTTTGCTGTGGCAGCAAAAGCTGGACGTTTGTCTTTTTTGCTCCAAACACCGCCGAAAGCGAAAACAGGTGCTTTTGAGGCTGGAGTCCGCAGGAAAGCAGAGAGGGCCAAATTGTCTGGGGCATTTGAAGGGGTTCCAGGAGGAGGTGAGGACCAGCATCACTTTTCCCCGCTGGCACCTTTGCTGTGGCAGCAAAAGCTGGACGTTTGTCTTTTTTGCTCCGGAGAGCGCCGAAAGCGAAAACAGGTGCTTTTGAGGCTGGAGTCCGCAGGAAAGCAGAGAGGGCCAAATTGTCTGGGGCATTTGAAGGGGTTCCAGGAGGCAGTGAGGACCAGCATCACTTTTCCCCGCTGGCACCTTTGCTGTGGCAGCAAAAGCTGGACGTTTGTCTATTTTGCTCCAAACACCGCCGAAAGCGAAAACAGGTGCTTTTGAGGCTGGAGTCCGCAGGAAAGCAGAGAGGGCCAAATTGTGTGGGGCATTTGAAGGGGTTGCAGGAGGCAGTGAGGACCAGCATCACTTTTCCCCGCTGGCACCTTTGCTGTGGCAGCAAAAGCTGGACGTTTGTCTTTTTTGCTCCAAACACCGCCGAAAGCGAAAACAGGTGCTTTTGAGGATGGAGTCCGCAGGAAAGCAGAGAGGGCCAAATTGTCTAGGGCATTTGAAGGGGTTCCAGGAGGAAGTGAGGACCAGCATCACTTTTCCCCACTGCCACCTTTGCTGTGGCAGCAAAACCTGGACGTTTGTCTTCTTTACTCCAAACACTGCTGAAAACGAAAACAGGTGCTTTTGAGGATGGAGTCCACAGGAAAGCAGAGAGGGCCAAATTGTCTGGGGCATTTGAAGGGGTTCCAGGAGGCAGTGAGGACCAGCATCACTTTTCCCCGCTGGAACCTTTGCTGTGGCAGCAAAAGCTGGATGTTTGTCTTTTTTGCTCCCGAGTGCGCCGAAAGCGAAAACAGGTGCTATTGAGGCTGGAGTTAGCAGGAAAGCAGAGAGGGCCAAATTGTCTGGGGAATTTGGAGGGGTTCCAGGAGGCAGTGAGGACCAGCATCACTTTTCCCCGCTGGCACCTTTGCTGTGGCAGCAAAAGCTGGACGTTTGTCTTTTTTGCTCCAAACACCGCCGAAAGCGAAAACAGGTGCTTTTGAGGCTGGAGTCCGCAGGAAAGCAGAGAGGGCCAAATTGTCTGGGGCATTTGAAGGGGTTCCAGGAGGAGGTGAGGACCAGCATCACTTTTCCCCGCTGGCACCTTTGCTGTGGCAGCAAAAGCTGGACGTTTGTCTTTTTTGCTCCGGAGAGCGCCGAAAGCGAAAACAGGTGCTTTTGAGGCTGGAGTCCGCAGGAAAGCGGAGAGGGCCAAATTGTGTGGGGCATTTGAAGGGGTTCCAGGAGGCAGTGAGGACCAGCATCACTTTTCCCCACTGCCACCTTTGCTGTGGCAGCAAAACCTGGACGTTTGTCTTCTTTACTCCAAACACTGCTGAAAACGAAAACAGGTGCTTTTGAGGATGGAGTCCACAGGAAAGCAGAGAGGGCCAAATTGTCTGGGGCATTTGAAGGGGTTCTAGGAGGCAGTGAGGACCAGCATCACTTTTCCCCGCTGGCACCTTTGCTGTGGCAGGAAAAGCTGGATGTTTGTCTTTTTTGCTCTCGAGGGCGCCGAAAGCGAAAACAGGTGCTTTTGAGGATGGAGTCCGCAGGAAAGCATAGAGGGCCAAATTGTCTGGGGAATTTGGAGGGGTTCCAGGAGGCAGTGAGGACCAGCATCACTTTTCCCCGCTGGCACCTTTGCTGTGGCAGCAAAAGCTGGACGTTTGTCTTTTTTGCTCCAAACACCGCCGAAAGCGAAAACAGGTGCTTTTGAGGCTGGAGTCCGCAGGAAAGCAGAGAGGGCCAAATTGTCTGGGGCATTTGAAGGGGTTCCAGGAGGAGGTGAGGACCAGCATCACTTTTCCCCGCTGCCACCTTTGCTGTGGCAGCAAAAGCTGGACGTTTGTCTTTTTTGCTCCAAACAGCGCCGAAAGCGAAAACAGGTGCTTTTGAGGCTGGAGTCCGCAGGAAAGCAGAGAGGGCCAAATTGTCTGGGGCATTTGAAGGGGTTCCAGGAGGCAGTGAGGACCAGCATCACTTTTCCCCGCTGGCACCTTTGCTGTGGCAGCAAAACCTGGACGTTTGTCTTTTTTGCTCCAAACAGCGCCGAAAGCGAAAACAAGTGCTTTTGAGGATGGAGTCCGCAGGAAAGCAGAGAGGGCCAAATTGTGTGGGGCATTTGAAGGGGTTCCAGGAGGCAGTGAGGACCAGCATCACTTTTCCCCGCTGGCACCTTTGCTGTGGCAGCAAAAGCTGGATGTTTGTCTTTTTTGCTCCCGAGGGCGCCGAAAGCGAAAACAGGTGCTTTTGAGGATGGAGTCCGCAGGAAAGCAGAGAGGGCCAAATTGTCTGGGGCATTTGAAGGGGTTCCAGGAGGCAGTGAGGACCAGCATCACTTTTCCCCACTGCCACCTTTGCTGTGGCAGCAAAAGCTGGACGTTTGTCTTTTTTGCTCCAAACACCGCCGAAAGCGAAAACAGGTGCTTTTGAGGATGGAGTCCGCAGGAAAGCAGAGAGGGCCAAATTGTCTGGGGCATTTGAAGGGGTTCCAGGAGGCAGTGAGGACCAGCATCACTTTTCCCCGCTGCCACCTTTGCTGTGGCAGCAAAAGCTGGACGGTTATCTTTTTTGCTCCGGAGGGCGCCGAAAGTGAAAAAAGGTGCTTTTGAGGATGGAGTCCGCAGGAAAGCAGAGAGGGACAAATTTATCTGGGGCATTTGAAGGGGTTCCAGGAGGCAGTGAGGACCAGCATCACTTTTCCCCGCTGGCACCTTTGCTGTGGCAGCAAAAGCTGGACGTTTGTCTTTTTTGCTCCAAACACCGCCGAAAGCGAAAACAGGTGCTTTTGAGGATGGAGTCCGCAGGAAAGCAGAGAGGGCCAAATTATCTGGGGCATTTGAAGGGGTTCCAGGAGGCAGTGAGGACCAGCATCACTTTTCCCCACTGCCACCTTTGCTGTGGCAGCAAAAGCTGGACGTTTGTCTTTTTTGCTCCAAACACCGCCGAAAGCGAAAACAGGTGCTTTTGAGGATGGAGTCCGCAGGAAAGCAGAGAGGGCCAAATTGTCTGGGGCATTTGAAGGGGTTCCAGGAGGCAGTGAGGACCAGCATCACTTTTCCCCGCTGGCACCTTTGCTGTGGCAGCAAAACCTGGACGTTTGTCTTCTTTAATCCAAACATTGCTGAAAACGAAAACAGGTGCTTTTTGAGGATGGAGTCCACAGGAAAGCAGAGAGGGCCAAATTGTCTGGGGCATTTGAAGGGTTCCAGGAGGCAGTGAGGACCAGCATCACTTTTCCCTGCTGGCACCTTTGCTGTGGCAGCAAAAGCTGGATGTTTGTCTTTTTGCTCCCGAGGGCGCCGAAAGCAAAAACAGGTGCTTTTGAGGCTGGAGTCCGCAGGAAAAGCATAGAGGGCCAAATTGTCTGGGGAATTTGGAGGGGTTCCAGGATGCAGTGAGGACCAGCATCACTTTTCCCTGCTGGCACCTTTGCTGTGGCAGCAAAAGCTGGACGTTTGTCTTTTTTGCTGCAAAACACCGCCGAAAGCGAAAACAGGTGCTTTTGAGGCTGGAGTCCGCAGGAAAGCAGAGAGGGCCAAATTGTCTGGGGCATTTGAAGGGGTTCCAGGAGGAGGTGAGGACCAGCATCACTTTTCCCGCTGGCACCTTTGCTGTGGCAGCAAAAGCTGGACGTTTTTCTTTTTTGCTCCAAACAGCGCCGAAAGCGAAAACAGGTGCTTTTGAGGATGGAGTCCGCAGGAAAGCAGAGAGGGACAAATTGTCTGGGGCATTTGAAGGGGTTCCAGGAGGCAGTGAGGACCAGCATCACTTTTCCCCGCTGCCACCTTTGCTGTGGCAGCAAAAGCTGGACGTTTGTCTTTTTTGCTCCAAACACCGCCGAAAGCGAAAACAGGTGCTTTTGAGGATGGAGTCCGCAGGAAAGCAGAGAGGGCCAAATTGTCTGGGGCATTTGAAGGGGTTCCAGGAGGCAGTGAGGACCAGCATCACTTTCCCCGCTGCCACCTTTGCTGTGGCAGCAAAAGCTGGACGTTTATCTTTTTTGCTCCGGAGGGCGCCGAAAGTGAAAAAAGGTGCTTTTGAGGATGGAGTCCGCAGGAAAGCAGAGAGGGCCAAATTGTCTGGGGCATTTGAAGGGGTTCCAGGAGGCAGTGAGGACCAGCATCACTTTTCCCCACTGCCACCTTTGCTGTGGCAGCAAAAGCTGGACGTTTGTCTTTTTTGCTCCAAACACCGCCGAAAGCGAAAACAGGTGCTTTTGAGGATGGAGTCCGCAGGAAAGCAGAGAGGGCCAAATTGTCTGGGGCATTTGAAGGGGTTCCAGGAGGCAGTGAGGACCAGCATCACTTTTCCCCGCTGCCACCTTTGCTGTGGCAGCAAAAGCTGGACGGTTATCTTTTTTGCTCCGGAGGGCGCCGAAAGTGAAAAAAGGTGCTTTTGAGGCTGGAGTCCGCAGGAAAGCAGAGAGGGACAAATTTATCTGGGGCATTTGAAGGGGTTCCAGGAGGCAGTGAGGACCAGCATCACTTTTCCCCGCTGGCACCTTTGCTGTGGCAGCAAAAGCTGGACGTTTGTCTTTTTTGCTCCAAACACCGCCGAAAGCGAAAACAGGTGCTTTTGAGGATGGAGTCCGCAGGAAAGCAGAGAGGGCCAAATTATCTGGGGCATTTGAAGGGGTTCCATGAGGCAGTGAGGACCAGCATCACTTTTCCCCACTGCCACCTTTGCTGTGGCAGCAAAAGCTGGACGTTTGTCTTTTTTGCTCCAAACACCGCCGAAAGCGAAAACAGGTGCTTTTGAGGATGGAGTCCGCAGGAAAGCAGAGAGGGCCAAATTGTCTGGGGCATTTGAAGGGGTTCCAGGAGGCAGTGAGGACCAGCATCACTTTTCCCCGCTGGCACCTTTGCTGTGGCAGCAAAACCTGGACGTTTGTCTTCTTTAATCCAAACATTGCTGAAAACGAAAACAGGTGCTTTTGAGGATGGAGTCCACAGGAAAGCAGAGAGGGCCAAATTGTCTGGGGCATTTGAAGGGGTTCCAGGAGGCAGTGAGGACCAGCATCACTTTTCCCTGCTGGCACCTTTGCTGTGGCAGCAAAAGCTGGATGTTTGTCTTTTTTGCTCCCGAGGGCGCCGAAAGCAAAAACAGGTGCTTTTGAGGCTGGAGTCCGCAGGAAAGCATAGAGGGCCAAATTGTCTGGGGAATTTGGAGGGTTCCAGGATGCAGTGAGGACCAGCATCACTTTTCCCTGCTGGCACCTTTGCTGTGGCAGCAAAAGCTGGACGTTTGTCTTTTTTGCTCCAAACACCGCCGAAAGCGAAAACAGGTGCTTTTGAGGCTGGAGTCCGCAGGAAAGCAGAGAGGGCCAAATTGTCTGGGGCATTTGAAGGGGTTCCAGGAGGAGGTGAGGACCAGCATCACTTTTCCCCGCTGGCACCTTTGCTGTGGCAGCAAAAGCTGGACGTTTTTCTTTTTTGCTCCAAACAGCGCCGAAAGCGAAAACAGGTGCTTTTGAGGATGGAGTCCGCAGGAAAGCAGAGAGGGACAAATTGTCTGGGGCATTTGAAGGGGTTCCAGGAGGCAGTGAGGACCAGCATCACTTTTCCCCGCTGCCACCTTTGCTGTGGCAGCAAAAGCTGGACGTTTGTCTTTTTTGCTCCAAACACCGCCGAAAGCGAAAACAGGTGCTTTTGAGGATGGAGTCCGCAGGAAAGCAGAGAGGGCCAAATTGTCTGGGGCATTTGAAGGGGTTCCAGGAGGCAGTGAGGACCAGCATCACTTTTCCCCGCTGCCACCTTTGCTGTGGCAGCAAAAGCTGGACGTTTATCTTTTTTGCTCCGGAGGGCGCCGAAAGTGAAAAAAGGTGCTTTTGAGGATGGAGTCCGCAGGAAAGCAGAGAGGGCCAAATTGTCTGGGGCATTTGAAGGGGTTCCAGGAGGCAGTGAGGACCAGCATCACTTTTCCCCGCTGCCACCTTTGCTGTGGCAGCAAAAGCTGGAGGGTTATCTTTTTTGCTCCGGAGGGCGCCGGAAAGTGAAAAAAGGTGCTTTTGAGGCTGGAGTCCGCAGGAAAGCAGAGAGGGCCAAATTGTCTGGGGGCATTTGAAGGGGTTCCAGGAGGCAGTGAGGACCAGCATCACTTTCCCCGCTGGCACCTTTGCTGTGGCAGCAAAAAGCTGGACGTTTGTCTTTTTTGCTCCAAACACCGCCGAAAGCGAAAACAGGTGCTTTTGAGGCTGGAGTCCGCAGGAAAGCAGAGAGGGCCAAATTGTCTGGGGCATTTGAAGGGGTTCCAGGAGGCAGTGAGGACCAGCATCACTTTTCCCCGCTGGCACCTTTGCTGTGGCAGCAAAAGCTGGACGTTTGTCTTTTTTGCTCCAAACAGCGCCGAAAGCGAAAACAGGTGCTTTTGAGGATGGAGTCCGCAGGAAAGCAGAGAGGGCCAAATTGTCTGGGGCATTTGAAGGGGTTCCAGGAGGCAGTGAGGACCAGCATCACTTTTCCCCGCTGGCACCTTTGCTGTGGCAGCAAAAGCTGGATGTTTGTCTTTTTTGCTCCCGATGGCGCCGAAAGCGAAAACAGGTGCTTTTGAGGCTGGAGTCCGCAGGAAAGCATAGAGGGCCAAATTGTCTGGGGAATTTGGAGGGGTTCCAGGAGGCAGTGAGGACCAGCATCACTTTTCCCTGCTGGCACCTTTGCTGTGGCAGCAAAAGCTGGACGTTTATCTTTTTTGCTCCGGAGGGCGCCGAAAGTGAAAAAAGGTGCTTTTGAGGCTGGAGTCCGCAGGAAAGCAAAGAGGGCCAAATTGTCTGGGGCATTTGAAGGGGTTCCAGGAGGCAGTGAGGACCAGCATCACTTTTCCCCGCTGCCACCTTTGCTGTGGCAGCAAAAGCTGGAGGGTTATCTTTTTTGCTCTGGAGGGCGCCGAAAGCGAAAAAAGGTGCTTTTGAGGCTGGAGTCCGCAGGAAAGCAGAGAGGGCCAAATTTATCTGGGGCATTTGAAGGGGTTCCAGGAGGCAGTGAGGACCAGCATCACTTTTCCCCGCTGGCACCTTTGCTGTGGCAGCAAAAGCTGGACGTTTGTCTTTTTTGCTCCAAACGCCGCCGAAAGCGAAAACAGGTGCTTTTGAGGATGGAGTCGGCAGGAAAGCAGAGAGGGACAAATTGTCTGGGGCATTTGAAGGGGTTCCAGGAGGCAGTGAGGACCAGCATCACTTTTCCCCGCTGGCACCTTTGCTGTGGCAGCAAAAGCTGGACGTTTCTCTTTTTTGCTCCAAACACCGCCGAAAGCGAAAACAGGTGCTTTTGAGGATGGAGTCCGCAGGAAAGCAGAGAGGGCCAAATTATCTGGGGCATTTGAAGGGGTTCCAGGAGGCAGTGAGGACCAGCATCACTTTTCCCCGCTGCCACCTTTGCTGTGGCAGCAAAAGCTGGACGTTTATCTTTTTTGCTCCGGAGGGCGCCGAAAGTGAAAAAAGGTGCTTTTGAGGCTGGAGTCCGCAGGAAAGCAGAGAGGGCCAAATTGTCTGGGGCATTTGAAGGGGTTCCAGGAGGCAGTGAGGACCAGCATCACTTTTCCCCGCTGCCACCTTTGCTGTGGCAGCAAAAGCTGGAGGGTTATCTTTTTTGCTCCGGAGGGCGCAGAAAGTGAAAAAAGGTGCTTTTGAGGCTGGAGTCCGCAGGAAAGCAGAGAGGGCCAAATTGTCTGGGGCATTTGAAGGGGTTCCAGGAGGCAGTGAGGACCAGCATCACTTTTCCCCGCTGGCACCTTTGCTGTGGCAGCAAAAGCTGGACGTTTGTCTTTTTTGCTCCAAACACCGCCGAAAGCGAAAACAGGTGCTTTTGAGGCTGGAGTCCGCAGGAAAGCAGAGAGGGCCAAATTGTCTGGGGCATTTGAAGGGGTTCCAGGAGGCAGTGAGGACCAGCATCACTTTTCCCCGCTGCCACCTTTGCTGTGGCAGCAAAATCTGGACGTTTGTCTTTTTTGCTCAAAACACCGCCGAAAGCGAAAACAGGTGCTTTTGAGGATGGAGTCCGCAGGAAAGCAGAGAGGGCCAAATTGTGTGGGGCATTTGAAGGGGTTCCAGGAGGCAGTGAGGACCAGCATCACTTTTCCCCACTGCCACCTTTGCTGTGGCAGCAAAAGCTGGACGTTTGTCTTTTTTGCTCCAAACACCGCCGAAAGCGAAAACAGGTGCTTTTGAGGCTGGAGTCCGCAGGAAAGCAGAGAGGACCAAATTGTGTGGGGCATTTGAAGGGGTTCCAGGAGGCAGTGAGGACCAGCATCACTTTTCCCCGCTGCCACCTTTGCTGTGGCAGCAAAAGCTGGACGTTTGTCTTTTTTGCTCCAAACGCCGCCGAAATCGAAAACAGGTGCTTTTGAGGCTGGAGTCCGCAGGAAAGCAGAGAGGGCCAAATTGTCTGGGGCATTTGAAGGGGTTCCAGGAGGCAGTGAGGACCAGCATCACTTTTCCCCGCTGCCACCTTTGCTGTGGCAGCAAAAGCTGGACGTTTGTCTTTTTTGCTCCGGAGAGCGGCGAAAGCGAAAACAGGTGCTTTTGAGGATGGAGTCCGCAGGAAAGCAGAGAGGGCCAAATTTATCTGGGGCATTTGAAGGGGTTCCAGGAGGCAGTGAGGACCAGCATCACTTTTCCCCGCTGGCACCTTTGCTGTGGCAGCAAAAGCTGGACGTTTGTCTTTTTTGCTCCAAACAGCGCCGAAAGCGAAAACAGGTGCTTTTGAGGATGGAGTCCGCAGGAAAGCAGAGAGGGCCAAATTGTCTGGGGCATTTGAAGGGGTTCCAGGAGGCAGTGAGGACCAGCATCACTTTTCCCCGCTGGCACCTTTGCTGTGGCAGCAAAAGCTGGATGTTTGTCTTTTTTGCTCCCGAGGGCGCCGAAAGCGAAAACAGGTGCTTTTGAGGATGGAGTCCGCAGGAAAGCAGAGAGGGCCAAATTGTCTGGGGCATTTGAAGGGGTTCCAGGAGGCAGTGAGGACCAGCATCACTTTTCCCCGCTGGCACCTTTGCTGTGGCAGCAAAAGCTGGACGTTTGTCTTTTTTGCTCCAAACACCGCCGAAAGCGAAGACAGGTGCTTTTGAGGCTGGAGTCCGCAGGAAAGCAGAGAGGGCCAAATTGTCTGGGGCATTTGAAGGGGTTCCAGGAGGCAGTGAGGACCAGCATCACTTTTCCCCGCTGGCACCTTTGCTGTGGCAGCAAAACCTGGACGTTTATCTTCTTTAATCCAAACATTGCTGAAAACGAAAACAGGTGCTTTTGAGGATGGAGTCCACAGGAAAGCAGAGAGGGCCAAATTGTCTGGGGCATTTGAAGGGGTTCCAGGAGGCAGTGAGGACCAGCATCACTTTTCCCTGCTGGCACCTTTGCTGTGGCAGCAAAAGCTGGATGTTTGTCTTTTTTGCTCCCGAGGGCGCCGAAAGCAAAAACAGGTGCTTTTGAGGCTGGAGTCCGCAGGAAAGCATAGAGGGCCAAATTGTCTGGGGAATTTGGAGGGGTTCCAGGAGGCAGTGAGGACCAGCATCACTTTTCCCCGCTGGCACCTTTGCTGTGGCAGCAAAAGCTGGACGTTTGTCTTTTTTGCTCCAAACACCGCCGAAAGCGAAAACAGGTGCTTTTGAGGCTGGAGTCCGCAGGAAAGCAGAGAGGGCCAAATTGTCTGGGGCATTTGAAGGGGTTCCAGGAGGAGGTGAGGACCAGCATCACTTTTCCCCGCTGCCACCTTTGCTGTGGCAGCAAAAGCTGGACGTTTATCTTTTTTGCTCCGGAGGGCGCCGAAAGTGAAAAAAGGTGCTTTTGAGGCTGGAGTCCGCAGGAAAGCAGAGAGGGCCAAATTGTCTGGGGCATTTGAAGGGGTTCCAGGAGGCAGTGAGGACCAGCATCACTTTTCCCCGCTGGCACCTTTGCTGTGGCAGCAAAAGCTGGACGTTTGTCTTTTTTGCTCCAAACACCGCCGAAAGCGAAAACAGGTGCTTTTGAGGATGGAGTCCGCAGGAAAGCAGAGAGGGCCAAATTGTCTGGGGCATTTGAAGGGGTTCCAGGAGGCAGTGAGGACCAGCATCACTTTTCCCCGCTGCCACCTTTGCTGTGGCAGCAAAAGCTGGACGTTTGTCTTTTTTGCTCCAAACACCGCCGAAAGCGAAAACAGGTGCTTTTGAGGATGGAGTCCGCAGGAAAGCAGAGAGGGCCAAATTGTGTGGGGCATTTGAAGGGGTTCCAGGAGGCAGTGAGGACCAGCATCACTTTTCCCCACTGCCACCTTTGCTGTGGCAGCAAAAGCTGGACGTTTGTCTTTTTTGCTCCAAACAGCGCCGAAAGCGAAAACAGGTGCTTTTGAGGCTGGAGTCCGCAGGAAAGCAGAGAGGGCCAAATTGTCTGGGGCATTTGAAGGGGTTCCAGGAGGCAGTGAGGACCAGCATCACTTTTCCCCGCTGCCACCTTTGCTGTGGCAGCAAAAGCTGGACGTTTGTCTTTTTTGCTCCAAACGCCGCCGAAATCGAAAACAGGTGCTTTTGAGGCTGGAGTCCGCAGGAAAGCAGAGAGGGCCAAATTGTCTGGGGCATTTGAAGGGGTTCCAGGAGGCAGTGAGGACCAGCATCACTTTTCCCCGCTGCCACCTTTGCTGTGGCAGCAAAAGCTGGACGTTTGTCTTTTTTGCTCCGGAGAGCGGCGAAAGCGAAAAAAGGTGCTTTTGAGGATGGAGTCCGCAGGAAAGCAGAGAGGGCCAAATTTATCTGGGGCATTTGAAGGGGTTCCAGGAGGCAGTGAGGACCAGCATCACTTTTCCCCGCTGGCACCTTTGCTGTGGCAGCAAAAGCTGGACTTTTTTCTTTTTTGCTCCAAACAGCGCCGAAAGCGAAAACAGGTGCTTTTGAGGATGGAGTCCGCAGGAAAGCAGAGAGGGCCAAATTGTCTGGGGCATTTGAAGGGGTTCCAGGAGGCAGTGAGGACCAGCATCACTTTTCCCCGCTGGCACCTTTGCTGTGGCAGCAAAAGCTGGATGTTTGTCTTTTTTGCTCCCGAGGGCGCCGAAAGCGAAAACAGGTGCTTTTGAGGATGGAGTCCGCAGGAAAGCAGAGAGGGCCAAATTGTCTGGGGCATTTGAAGGGGTTCCAGGAGGCAGTGAGGACCAGCATCACTTTTCCCCGCTGGCACCTTTGCTGTGGCAGCAAAAGCTGGACGTTTGTCTTTTTTGCTCCAAACACCGCCGAAATCGAAGACAGGTGCTTTTGAGGCTGGAGTCCGCAGGAAAGCAGAGAGGGCCAAATTGTCTGGGGCATTTGAAGGGGTTCCAGGAGGCAGTGAGGACCAGCATCACTTTTCCCCGCTGCCACCTTTGCTGTGGCAGCAAAACCTGGACGTTTGTCTTCTTTAATCCAAACATTGCTGAAAACGAAAACAGGTGCTTTTGAGGATGGAGTCCACAGGAAAGCAGAGAGGGCCAAATTGTCTGGGGCATTTGAAGGGGTTCCAGGAGGCAGTGAGGACCAGCATCACTTTTCCCTGCTGGCACCTTTGCTGTGGCAGCAAAAGCTGGATGTTTGTCTTTTTTGCTCCCGAGGGCGCCGAAAGTAAAAACAGGTGCTTTTGAGGCTGGAGTCCGCAGGAAAGCATAGAGGGCCAAATTGTCTGGGGAATTTGGAGGGGTTCCAGGAGGCAGTGAGGACCAGCATCACTTTTCCCCGCTGGCACCTTTGCTGTGGCAGCAAAAGCTGGACGTTTGTCTTTTTTGCTCCAAACACCGCCGAAAGCGAAAACAGGTGCTTTTGAGGCTGGAGTCCGCAGGAAAGCAGAGAGGGCCAAATTGTCTGGGGCATTTGAAGGGGTTCCAGGAGGAGGTGAGGACCAGCATCACTTTTCCCCGCTGCCACCTTTGCTGTGGCAGCAAAAGCTGGACGGTTATCTTTTTTGCTCCAAACAGCGCCGAAAGCGAAAACAGGTGCTTTTGAGGATGGAGTCCGCAGGAAAGCAGAGAGGGCCAAATTGTCTGGGGCATTTGAAGGGGTTCCAGGAGGCAGTGAGGACCAGCATCACTTTTCCCCGCTGGCACCTTTGCTGTGGCAGCAAAAGCTGGACGTTTGTCTTTTTTGCTCCAAACACCGCCGAAAGCGAAAACAGGTGCTTTTGAGGATGGAGTCCGCAGGAAAGCAGAGAGGGCCAAATTATCTGGGGCATTTGAAGGGGTTCCAGGAGGCAGTGAGGACCAGCATCACTTTTCCCCGCTGGCACCTTTGCTGTGGCAGCAAAAGCTGGACGTTTGTCTTTTTTGCTCCAAACACCGCCGAAAGCGAAAACAGGTGCTTTTGAGGCTGGAGTCCGCAGGAAAGCAGAGAGGGCCAAATTGTCTGGGGCATTTGAAGGGGTTCCAGGAGGCAGTGAGGACCAGCATCACTTTTCCCCGCTGCCACCTTTGCTGTGGCAGCAAAAGCTGGACGTTTGTCTTTTTTGCTCAAAACACCGCCGAAAGCGAAAACAGGTGCTTTTGAGGATGGAGTCCGCAGGAAAGCAGAGAGGGCCAAATTGTGTGGGGCATTTGAAGGGGTTCCAGGAGGCAGTGAGGACCAGCATCACTTTTCCCCACTGCCACCTTTGCTGTGGCAGCAAAAGCTGGACGTTTGTCTTTTTTGCTCCAAACAGCGCCGAAAGCGAAAACAGGTGCTTTTGAGGCTGGAGTCCGCAGGAAAGCAGAGAGGGCCAAATTGTCTGGGGCATTTGAAGGGGTTCCAGGAGGCAGTGAGGACCAGCATCACTTTTCCCCGCTGCCACCTTTGCTGTGGCAGCAAAAGCTGGACGTTTGTCTTTTTTGCTCCGGAGAGCGGCGAAAGCGAAAAAAGGTGCTTTTGAGGATGGAGTCCGCAGGAAAGCAGAGAGGGCCAAATTTATCTGGGGCATTTGAAGGGGTTCCAGGAGGCAGTGAGGACCAGCATCACTTTTCCCCGCTGGCACCTTTGCTGTGGCAGCAAAAGCTGGACGTTTGTCTTTTTTGCTCCAAACGCCGCCGAAAGCGAAAACAGGTGCTTTTGAGGATGGAGTCGGCAGGAAAGCAGAGAGGGACAAATTGTCTGGGGCATTTGAAGGGGTTCCAGGAGGCAGTGAGGACCAGCATCACTTTTCCCCGCTGGCACCTTTGCTGTGGCAGCAAAAGCTGGACGTTTCTCTTTTTTGCTCCAAACACCGCCGAAAGCGAAAACAGGTGCTTTTGAGGCTGGAGTCCGCAGGAAAGCAGAGAGGGCCAAATTGTGTGGGGCATTTGAAGGGGTTCCAGGAGGCAGTGAGGACCAGCATCACTTTTCCCCACTGCCACCTTTGCTGTGGCAGCAAAAGCTGGACGTTTGTCTTTTTTGCTCCAAACAGCGCCGAAAGCGAAAACAGGTGCTTTTGAGGCTGGAGTCCGCAGGAAAGCAGAGAGGGCCAAATTGTCTGGGGCATTTGAAGGGGTTCCAGGAGGCAGTGAGGACCAGCATCACTTTTCCCCGCTGCCACCTTTGCTGTGGCAGCAAAAGCTGGACGTTTGTCTTTTTTGCTCCAAACGCCGCCGAAATCGAAAACAGGTGCTTTTGAGGCTGGAGTCCGCAGGAAAGCAGAGAGGGCCAAATTGTCTGGGGCATTTGAAGGGGTTCCAGGAGGCAGTGAGGACCAGCATCACTTTTCCCCGCTGCCACCTTTGCTGTGGCAGCAAAAGCTGGACGTTTGTCTTTTTTGCTCCGGAGAGCGGCGAAAGCGAAAAAAGGTGCTTTTGAGGATGGAGTCCGCAGGAAAGCAGAGAGGGCCAAATTTATCTGGGGCATTTGAAGGGGTTCCAGGAGGCAGTGAGGACCAGCATCACTTTTCCCCGCTGGCACCTTTGCTGTGGCAGCAAAAGCTGGACTTTTTTCTTTTTTGCTCCAAACAGCGCCGAAAGCGAAAACAGGTGCTTTTGAGGATGGAGTCCGCAGGAAAGCAGAGAGGGCCAAATTGTCTGGGGCATTTGAAGGGGTTCCAGGAGGCAGTGAGGACCAGCATCACTTTTCCCCGCTGGCACCTTTGCTGTGGCAGCAAAAGCTGGATGTTTGTCTTTTTTGCTCCCGAGGGCGCCGAAAGCGAAAACAGGTGCTTTTGAGGATGGAGTCCGCAGGAAAGCAGAGAGGGCCAAATTGTCTGGGGCATTTGAAGGGGTTCCAGGAGGCAGTGAGGACCAGCATCACTTTTCCCCGCTGGCACCTTTGCTGTGGCAGCAAAAGCTGGACGTTTGTCTTTTTTGCTCCAAACACCGCCGAAAGCGAAGACAGGTGCTTTTGAGGCTGGAGTCCGCAGGAAAGCAGAGAGGGCCAAATTGTCTGGGGCATTTGAAGGGGTTCCAGGAGGCAGTGAGGACCAGCATCACTTTTCCCCGCTGCCACCTTTGCTGTGGCAGCAAAACCTGGACGTTTGTCTTCTTTAATCCAAACATTGCTGAAAACGAAAACAGGTGCTTTTGAGGATGGAGTCCACAGGAAAGCAGAGAGGGCCAAATTGTCTGGGGCATTTGAAGGGGTTCCAGGAGGCAGTGAGGACCAGCATCACTTTTCCCTGCTGGCACCTTTGCTGTGGCAGCAAAAGCTGGATGTTTGTCTTTTTTGCTCCCGAGGGCGCCGAAAGCAAAAACAGGTGCTTTTGAGGATGGAGTCCGCAGGAAAGCATAGAGGGCCAAATTGTCTGGGGAATTTGGAGGGGTTCCAGGAGGCAGTGAGGACCAGCATCACTTTTCCCCGCTGGCACCTTTGCTGTGGCAGCAAAAGCTGGACGTTTGTCTTTTTTGCTCCAAACACCGCCGAAAGCGAAAACAGGTGCTTTTGAGGCTGGAGTCCGCAGGAAAGCAGAGAGGGCCAAATTGTCTGGGGCATTTGAAGGGGTTCCAGGAGGAGGTGAGGACCAGCATCACTTTTCCCCGCTGCCACCTTTGCTGTGGCAGCAAAAGCTGGACGTTTTTCTTTTTTGCTCCAAACAGCGCCGAAAGCGAAAACAGGTGCTTTTGAGGATGGAGTCCGCAGGAAAGCAGAGAGGGCCAAATTGTCTGGGGCATTTGAAGGGGTTCCAGGAGGCAGTGAGGACCAGCATCACTTTTCCCCGCTGGCACCTTTGCTGTGGCAGCAAAAGCTGGACGTTTGTCTTTTTTGCTCCAAACACCGCCGAAAGCGAAAACAGGTGCTTTTGAGGATGGAGTCCGCAGGAAAGCAGAGAGGGCCAAATTATCTGGGGCATTTGAAGGGGTTCCAGGAGGCAGTGAGGACCAGCATCACTTTTCCCCGCTGGCACCTTTGCTGTGGCAGCAAAAGCTGGACGTTTGTCTTTTTTGCTCCAAACACCGCCGAAAGCGAAAACAGGTTCTTTTGAGGCTGGAGTCCGCAGGAAAGCAGAGAGGGCCAAATTGTCTGGGGCATTTGAAGGGGTTCCAGGAGGCAGTGAGGACCAGCATCACTTTTCCCCGCTGCCACCTTTGCTGTGGCAGCAAAAGCTGGACGTTTGTCTTTTTTGCTCAAAACACCGCCGAAAGCGAAAACAGGTGCTTTTGAGGATGGAGTCCGCAGGAAAGCAGAGAGGGCCAAATTGTGTGGGGCATTTGAAGGGGTTCCAGGAGGCAGTGAGGACCAGCATCACTTTTCCCCACTGCCACCTTTGCTGTGGCAGCAAAAGCTGGACGTTTGTCTTTTTTGCTCCGGAGAGCGCCGAAAGCGAAAACAGGTGCTTTTGAGGATGGAGTCTGCAGGAAAGCAGAGAGGGCCAAATTGTCTGGGGCATTTGAAGGGGTTCCAGGAGGCAGTGAGGACCAGCATCACTTTTCCCCGCTGCCACCTTTGCTGTGGCAGCAAAAGCTGGACGTTTGTCTTTTTTGCTCCGGAGAGCGGCGAAAGCGAAAAAAGGTGCTTTTGAGGATGGAGTCCGCAGGAAAGCAGAGAGGGCCAAATTTATCTGGGGCATTTGAAGGGGTTCCAGGAGGCAGTGAGGACCAGCATCACTTTTCCCCGCTGGCACCTTTGCTGTGGCAGCAAAAGCTGGACGTTTTTCTTTTTTGCTCCAAACAGCGCCGAAAGCGAAAACAGGTGCTTTTGAGGATGGAGTCCGCAGGAAAGCAGAGAGGGCCAAATTGTCTGGGGCATTTGAAGGGGTTCCAGGAGGCAGTGAGGACCAGCATCACTTTTCCCCGCTGGCACCTTTGCTGTGGCAGCAAAAGCTGGATGTTTGTCTTTTTTGCTCCCGAGGGCGCCGAAAGCGAAAACAGGTGCTTTTGAGGATGGAGTCCGCAGGAAAGCAGAGAGGGCCAAATTGTCTGGGGCATTTGAAGGGGTTCCAGGAGGCAGTGAGGACCAGCATCACTTTTCCCCGCTGGCACCTTTGCTGTGGCAGCAAAAGCTGGACGTTTGTCTTCTTTAATCCAAACATTGCTGAAAACGAAAACAGGTGCTTTTGAGGATGGAGTCCACAGGAAAGCAGAGAGGGCCAAATTGTCTGGGGCATTTGAAGGGGTTCCAGGAGGCAGTGAGGACCAGCATCACTTTTCCCTGCTGGCACCTTTGCTGTGGCAGCAAAAGCTGGATGTTTGTCTTTTTTGCTCCCGAGGGCGCCGAAAGCAAAAACAGGTGCTTTTGAGGCTGGAGTCCGCAGGAAAGCATAGAGGGCCAAATTGTCTGGGGAATTTGGAGGGGTTCCAGGAGGCAGTGAGGACCAGCATCACTTTTCCCCGCTGGCACCTTTGCTGTGGCAGCAAAAGCTGGACGTTTGTCTTTTTTGCTCCAAACACCGCCGAAAGCGAAAACAGGTGCTTTTGAGGCTGGAGTCCGCAGGAAAGCAGAGAGGGCCAAATTGTCTGGGGCATTTGAAGGGGTTCCAGGAGGAGGTGAGGACCAGCATCACTTTTCCCCGCTGCCACCTTTGCTGTGGCAGCAAAAGCTGGACGTTTGTCTTTTTTGCTCCAAACACCGCCGAAAGTGAAAACAGGTGCTTTTGAGGATGGAGTCCGCAGGAAAGCAGAGAGGGCCAAATTGTCTGGGGCATTTGAAGGGGTTCCAGGAGGCAGTGAGGACCAGCATCACTTTTCCCCGCTGCCACCCTTGCTGTGGCAGCAAAAGCTGGACGTTTATCTTTTTTGCTCCGGAGGGCGCCGAAAGTGAAAAAAGGTGCTTTTGAGGATGGAGTCCGCAGGAAAGCAGAGAGGGCCAAATTGTCTGGGGCATTTGAAGGGGTTCCAGGAGGCAGTGAGGACCAGCATCACTTTTCCCCGCTGCCACCTTTGCTGTGGCAGCAAAAGCTGGACGGTTATCTTTTTTGCTCCGGAGGGCGCCGAAAGTGAAAAAAGGTGCTTTTGAGGCTGGAGTCCGCAGGAAAGCAGAGAGGGCCAAATTGTCTGGGGCATTTGAAGGGGTTCCAGGAGGCAGTGAGGACCAGCATCACTTTTCCCCGCTGGCACCTTTGCTGTGGCAGCAAAAGCTGGACGTTTGTCTTTTTTGCTCCAAACACCGCTGAAAGCGAAAACAGGTGCTTTTGAGGCTGGAGTCCGCAGGAAAGCAGAGAGGGCCAAATTGTCTGGGGCATTTGAAGGGGTTCCAGGAGGCAGTGAGGACCAGCATCACTTTTCCCCGCTGCCACCTTTGCTGTGGCAGCAAAAGCTGGACGTTTGTCTTTTTTGCTCTAAACACCGCCGAAAGCGAAAACAGGTGCTTTTGAGGATGGAGTCCGCAGGAAAGCAGAGAGGGCCAAATTGTCTGGGGCATTTGAAGGGGTTCCAGGAGGCAGTGAGGACCAGCATCACTTTTCCCCACTGCCACCTTTGCTGTGGCAGCAAAAGCTGGACGTTTGTCTTTTTTGCTCCAAACACCGCCGAAAGCGAAAACAGGTGCTTTTGAGGCTGGAGTCCGCAGGAAAGCAGAGAGGGCCAAATTGTCTGGGGCATTTGAAGGGGTTCCAGGAGGCAGTGAGGACCAGCATCACTTTTCCCCGCTGCCACCTTTGCTGTGGCAGCAAAAGCTGGACGTTTGTCTTTTTTGCTCCAAACGCCGCCGAAATCGAAAACAGGTGCTTTTGAGGATGGAGTCCGCAGGAAAGCAGAGAGGGCCAAATTGTCTGGGGCATTTGAAGGGGTTCCAGGAGGCAGTGAGGACCAGCATCACTTTTCCGCACTGCCACCTTTGCTGTGGCAGCAAAAGCTGGACGTTTGTCTTTTTTGCTCCAAACAGCGCCGAAAGCGAAAAAAGGTGCTTTTGAGGATGGAGTCCGCAGGAAAGCAGAGAGGGCCAAATTGTGTGGGGCATTTGAAGGGGTTCCAGGAGGCAGTGAGGACCAGCATCACTTTTCCCCGCTGCCACCTTTGCTGTGGCAGCAAAAGCTGGAGGGTTATCTTTTTTGCTCCGGAGGGCGCCGAAAGTGAAAAAAGGTGCTTTTGAGGCTGGAGTCCGCAGGAAAGCAGAGAGGGCCAAATTGTCTGGGGCATTTGAAGGGGTTCCAGGAGGCAGTGAGGACCAGCATCACTTTTCCCCGCTGGCACCTTTGCTGTGGCAGCAAAAGCTGGACGTTTGTCTTTTTTGCTCCAAACACCGCCGAAAGCGAAAACAGGTGCTTTTGAGGCTGGAGTCCGCAGGAAAGCAGAGAGGGCCAAATTGTCTAGGGCATTTGAAGGGGTTCCAGGAGGCAGTGAGGACCAGCATCACTTTTCCCCGCTGGCACCTTTGCTGTGGCAGCAAAAGCTGGACGTTTGTCTTTTTTGCTCAAAACACCGCCGAAAGCGAAAACAGGTGCTTTTGAGGATGGAGTCCGCAGGAAAGCAGAGAGGGCCAAATTGTCTGGGGCATTTGAAGGGGTTCCAGGAGGCAGTGAGGACCAGCATCACTTTTCCCCACTGCCACCTTTGCTGTGGCAGCAAAAGCTGGACGTTTGTCTTTTTTGCTCCAAACACCGCCGAAAGCGAAAACAGGTGCTTTTGAGGCTGGAGTCCGCAGGAAAGCAGAGAGGGCCAAATTGTCTGGGGCATTTGAAGGGGTTCCAGGAGGCAGTGAGGACCAGCATCACTTTTCCCCGCTGCCACCTTTGCTGTGGCAGCAAAAGCTGGACGTTTGTCTTTTTTGCTCCAAACGCCGCCGAAATCGAAAACAGGTGCTTTTGAGGCTGGAGTCCGCAGGAAAGCAGAGAGGGCCAAATTGTCTGGGGCATTTGAAGGGGTTCCAGGAGGCAGTGAGGACCAGCATCACTTTTCCCCGCTGCCACCTTTGCTGTGGCAGCAAAAGCTGGACGTTTGTCTTTTTTGCTCCGGAGAGCGGCGAAAGCGAAAAAAGGTGCTTTTGAGGATGGAGTCCGCAGGAAAGCAGAGAGGGCCAAATTTATCTGGGGCATTTGAAGGGGTTCCAGGAGGCAGTGAGGACCAGCATCACTTTTCCCCGCTGGCACCTTTGCTGTGGCAGCAAAAGCTGGACGTTTGTCTTTTTTGCTCCAAACAGCGCCGAAAGCGAAAACAGGTGCTTTTGAGGATGGAGTCCGCAGGAAAGCAGAGAGGGCCAAATTGTCTGGGGCATTTGAAGGGGTTCCAGGAGGCAGTGAGGACCAGCATCACTTTTCCCCGCTGGCACCTTTGCTGTGGCAGCAAAATCTGGATGTTTGTCTTTTTTGCTCCCGAGGGCGCCGAAAGCGAAAACAGGTGCTTTTGAGGATGGAGTCCGCAGGAAAGCAGAGAGGGCCAAATTGTCTGGGGCATTTGAAGGGGTTCCAGGAGGCAGTGAGGACCAGCATCACTTTTCCCCGCTGGCACCTTTGCTGTGGCAGCAAAAGCTGGACGTTTGTCTTTTTTGCTCCAAACACCGCCGAAAGCGAAGACAGGTGCTTTTGAGGCTGGAGTCCGCAGGAAAGCAGAGAGGGCCAAATTGTGTGGGGCATTTGAAGGGGTTCCAGGAGGCAGTGAGGACCAGCATCACTTTTCCCCGCTGGCACCTTTGCTGTGGCAGCAAAACCTGGACGTTTGTCTTCTTTAATCCAAACATTGCTGAAAACGAAAACAGGTGCTTTTGAGGATGGAGTCCACAGGAAAGCAGAGAGGGCCAAATTGTCTGGGGCATTTGAAGGGGTTCCAGGAGGCAGTGAGGACCAGCATCACTTTTCCCTGCTGGCACCTTTGCTGTGGCAGCAAAAGCTGGATGTTTGTCTTTTTGCTCCAAACAGCGCCGAAAGCGAAAACAGGTGCTTTTGAGGCTGGAGTCCGCAGGAAAGCATAGAGGGCCAAATTGTCTGGGGAATTTGGAGGGGTTCCAGGAGGCAGTGAGGACCAGCATCACTTTTCCCCGCTGGCACCTTTGCTGTGGCAGCAAAAGCTGGACGTTTGTCTTTTTTGCTCCAAACACCGGCGAAAGCGAAAACAGGTGCTTTTGAGGCTGGAGTCCGCAGGAAAGCAGAGAGGGCCAAATTGTCTGGGGCATTTGAAGGGGTTCCAGGAGGAGGTGAGGACCAGCATCACTTTTCCCCGCTGCCACCTTTGCTGTGGCAGCAAAAGCTGGACGTTTATCTTTTTTGCTCCGGAGGGCGCCGAAAGTGAAAAAAGGTGCTTTTGAGGCTGGAGTCCGCAGGAAAGCAGAGAGGGCCAAATTGTCTGGGGCATTTGAAGGGGTTCCAGGAGGCAGTGAGGACCAGCATCACTTTTCCCCGCTGGCACCTTTGCTGTGGCAGCAAAAGCTGGACGTTTGTCTTTTTTGCTCCAAACACCGCCGAAATCGAAAACAGGTGCTTTTGAGGCTGGAGTCCGCAGGAAAGCAGAGAGGGCCAAATTGTCTGGGGCATTTGAAGGGGTTCCAGGAGGCAGTGAGGACCAGCATCACTTTTCCCCGCTGCCACCTTTGCTGTGGCAGCAAAAGCTGGACGTTTGTCTTTTTTGCTCAAAACACCGCCGAAAGCGAAAACAGGTGCTTTTGAGGATGGAGTCCGCAGGAAAGCAGAGAGGGCCAAATTGTGTGGGGCATTTGAAGGGGTTCCAGGAGGCAGTGAGGACCAGCATCACTTTTCCCCACTGCCACCTTTGCTGTGGCAGCAAAAGCTGGACGTTTGTCTTTTTTGCTCCAAACAGCGCCGAAAGCGAAAACAGGTGCTTTTGAGGCTGGAGTCCGCAGGAAAGCAGAGAGGGCCAAATTGTCTGGGGCATTTGAAGGGGTTCCAGGAGGCAGTGAGGACCAGCATCACTTTTCCCCGCTGCCACCTTTGCTGTGGCAGCAAAAGCTGGACGTTTGTCTTTTTTGCTCCAAACGCCGCCGAAATCGAAAACAGGTGCTTTTGATGCTGGAGTCCGCAGGAAAGCAGAGAGGGCCAAATTGTCTGGGGCATTTGAAGGGGTTCCAGGAGGCAGTGAGGACCAGCATCACTTTTCCCCGCTGCCACCTTGCTGTGGCAGCAAAAGCTGGACGTTTGTCTTTTTTGCTCCGGAGAGCGGCGAAAGCGAAAAAAGGTGCTTTTGAGGATGGAGTCCGCAGGAAAGCAGAGAGGGCCAAATTTATCTGGGGCATTTGAAGGGGTTCCAGGAGGCAGTGAGGACCAGCATCACTTTTCCCCGCTGGCACCTTTGCTGTGGCAGCAAAAGCTGGACGTTTTTCTTTTTTGCTCCAAACAGCGCCGAAAGCGAAAACAGGTGCTTTTGAGGCTGGAGTCCGCAGGAAAGCAGAGAGGGCCAAATTGTCTGGGGCATTTGAAGGGGTTCCAGGAGGCAGTGAGGACCAGCATCACTTTTCCCCGCTGGCACCTTTGCTGTGGCAGCAAAAGCTGGATGTTTGTCTTTTTTGCTCCCGAGGGCGCCGAAAGCGAAAACAGGTGCTTTTGAGGATGGAGTCCGCAGGAAAGCAGAGAGGGCCAAATTGTCTGGGGCATTTGAAGGGGTTCCAGGAGGCAGTGAGGACCAGCATCACTTTTCCCCGCTGGCACCTTTGCTGTGGCAGCAAAACCTGGACGTTTGTCTTCTTTAATCCAAACATTGCTGAAAACGAAAACAGGTGCTTTTGAGGATGGAGTCCACAGGAAAGCAGAGAGGGCCAAATTGTCTGGGGCATTTGAAGGGGTTCCAGGAGGCAGTGAGGACCAGCATCACTTTTCCCTGCTGGCACCTTTGCTGTGGCAGCAAAAGCTGGATGTTTGTCTTTTTTGCTCCCGAGGGCGCCGAAAGCAAAAACAGGTGCTTTTGAGGCTGGAGTCCGCAGGAAAGCATAGAGGGCCAAATTGTCTGGGGAATTTGGAGGGGTTCCAGGAGGCAGTGAGGACCAGCATCACTTTTCCCCGCTGGCACCTTTGCTGTGGCAGCAAAAGCTGGACGTTTGTCTTTTTTGCTCCAAACACCGCCGAAAGCGAAAACAGGTGCTTTTGAGGCTGGAGTCCGCAGGAAAGCAGAGAGGGCCAAATTGTCTGGGGCATTTGAAGGGGTTCCAGGAGGAGGTGAGGACCAGCATCACTTTTCCCCGCTGCCACCTTTGCTGTGGCAGCAAAAGCTGGACGTTTTTCTTTTTTGCTCCAAACAGTGCCGAAAGCGAAAACAGGTGCTTTTGAGGATGGAGTCCGCAGGAAAGCAGAGAGGGCCAAATTGTCTGGGGCATTTGAAGGGGTTCCAGGAGGCAGTGAGGACCAGCATCACTTTTCCCCGCTGGCACCTTTGCTGTGGCAGCAAAAGCTGGACGTTTGTCTTTTTTGCTCCAAACACCGCCGAAAGTGAAAACAGGTGCTTTTGAGGATGGAGTCCGCAGGAAAGCAGAGAGGGCCAAATTGTCTGGGGCATTTGAAGGGGTTCCAGGAGGCAGTGAGGACCAGCATCACTTTTCCCCGCTGCCACCTTTGCTGTGGCAGCAAAAGCTGGACGTTTATCTTTTTTGCTCCGGAGGGCGCCGAAAGTGAAAAAAGGTGCTTTTGAGGATGGAGTCCGCAGGAAAGCAGAGAGGGCCAAATTGTGTGGGGCATTTGAAGGGGTTCCAGGAGGCAGTGAGGACCAGCATCACTTTTCCCCGCTGGCACCTTTGCTGTGGCAGCAAAAGCTGGACGGTTATCTTTTTTGCTCCGGAGGGCGCCGAAAGTGAAAAAAGGTGCTTTTGAGGCTGGAGTCCGCAGGAAAGCAGAGAGGGCCAAATTGTCTGGGGCATTTGAAGGGGTTCCAGGAGGCAGTGAGGACCAGCATCACTTTTCCCCGCTGGCACCTTTGCTGTGGCAGCAAAAGCTGGACGTTTGTCTTTTTTGCTCCAAACACCGCCGAAAGCGAAAACAGGTGCTTTTGAGGCTGGAGTCCGCAGGAAAGCAGAGAGGGCCAAATTGTGTGGGGCATTTGAAGGGGTTCCAGGAGGCAGTGAGGACCAGCATCACTTTTCCCCGCTGCCACCTTTGCTGTGGCAGCAAAAGCTGGACGTTTGTCTTTTTTGCTCTAAACACCGCCGAAAGCGAAAACAGGTGCTTTTGAGGATGGAGTCCGCAGGAAAGCAGAGAGGGCCAAATTGTCTGGGGCATTTGAAGGGGTTCCAGGAGGCAGTGAGGACCAGCATCACTTTTCCGCACTGCCACCTTTGCTGTGGCAGCAAAAGCTGGACGTTTGTCTTTTTTGCTCCAAACAGCGCCGAAAGCGAAAACAGGTGCTTTTGAGGCTGGAGTCCGCAGGAAAGCAGAGAGGGCCAAATTGTCTGGGGCATTTGAAGGGGTTCCAGGAGGCAGTGAGGACCAGCATCACTTTTCCCCGCTGGCACCTTTGCTGTGGCAGCAAAAGCTGGACGTTTGTCTTTTTTGCTCCAAACGCCGCCGAAATCGAAAACAGGTGCTTTTGAGGATGGAGTCCGCAGGAAAGCAGAGAGGGCCAAATTGTCTGGGGCATTTGAAGGGGTTCCAGGAGGCAGTGAGGACCAGCATCACTTTTCCGCACTGCCACCTTTGCTGTGGCAGCAAAAGCTGGACGTTTGTCTTTTTTGCTCCAAACAGCGCCGAAAGCGAAAAAAGGTGCTTTTGAGGATGGAGTCCACAGGAAAGCAGAGAGGGCCAAATTTATCTGGGGCATTTGAAGGGGTTCCAGGAGGCAGTGAGGACCAGCATCACTTTTCCCCGCTGGCACCTTTGCTGTGGCAGCAAAAGCTGGACGTTTGTCTTTTTTGCTCCAAACACCGCCGAAAGCGAAAACAGGTGCTTTTGAGGATGGAGTCCGCAGGAAAGCAGAGAGGGACAAATTGTCTGGGGCATTTGAAGGGGTTCCAGGAGGCAGTGAGGACCAGCATCACTTTTCCCCGCTGGCACCTTTGCTGTGGCAGCAAAAGCTGGACGTTTGTCTTTTTTGCTCCAAACACCGCCGAAAGCGAAAACAGGTGCTTTTGAGGATGGAGTCCGCAGGAAAGCAGAGAGGGCCAAATTATCTGGGGCATTTGAAGGGGTTCCAGGAGGCAGTGAGGACCAGCATCACTTTTCCCCGCTGCCACCTTTGCTGTGGCAGCAAAAGCTGGACGTTTATCTTTTTTGCTCCGGAGGGCGCCGAAAGTGAAAAAAGGTGCTTTTGAGGCTGGAGTCCGCAGGAAAGCAGAGAGGGCCAAATTGTCTGGGGCATTTGAAGGGGTTCCAGGAGGCAGTGAGGACCAGCATCACTTTTCCCCGCTGCCACCTTTGCTGTGGCAGCAAAAGCTGGAGGGTTATCTTTTTTGCTCCGGAGGGCGCCGAAAGTGAAAAAAGGTGCTTTTGAGGCTGGAGTCCGCAGGAAAGCAGAGAGGGCCAAATTGTCTGGGGCATTTGAAGGGGTTCCAGGAGGCAGTGAGGACCAGCATCACTTTTCCCCGCTGGCACCTTTGCTGTGGCAGCAAAAGCTGGACGTTTGTCTTTTTTGCTCCAAACACCGCCGAAAGCGAAAACAGGTGCTTTTGAGGCTGGAGTCCGCAGGAAAGCAGAGAGGGCCAAATTGTCTGGGGCATTTGAAGGGGTTCCAGGAGGCAGTGAGGACCAGCATCACTTTTCCCCGCTGCCACCTTTGCTGTGGCAGCAAAAGCTGGACGTTTGTCTTTTTTGCTCAAAACACCGCCGAAAGCGAAAACAGGTGCTTTTGAGGATGGAGTCCGCAGGAAAGCAGAGAGGGCCAAATTGTGTGGGGCATTTGAAGGGGTTCCAGGAGGCAGTGAGGACCAGCATCACTTTTCCCCACTGCCACCTTTGCTGTGGCAGCAAAAGCTGGACGTTTGTCTTTTTTGCTCCAAACAGCGCCGAAAGCGAAAACAGGTGCTTTTGAGGCTGGAGTCCGCAGGAAAGCAGAGAGGGCCAAATTGTCTGGGGCATTTGAAGGGGTTGCAGGAGGCAGTGAGGACCAGCATCACTTTTCCCCGCTGCCACCTTTGCTGTGGCAGCAAAAGCTGGACGTTTGTCTTTTTTGCTCCAAACGCCGCCGAAATCGAAAACAGGTGCTTTTGAGGCTGGAGTCCGCAGGAAAGCAGAGAGGGCCAAATTGTCTGGGGCATTTGAAGGGGTTCCAGGAGGCAGTGAGGACCAGCATCACTTTTCCCCGCTGCCACCTTTGCTGTGGCAGCAAAAGCTGGACGTTTGTCTTTTTTGCTCCGGAGAGCGGCGAAAGCGAAAAAAGGTGCTTTTGAGGATGGAGTCCGCAGGAAAGCAGAGAGGGCCAAATTTATCTGGGGCATTTGAAGGGGTTCCAGGAGGCAGTGAGGACCAGCATCACTTTTCCCAGCTGGCACCTTTGCTGTGGCAGCAAAAGCTGGACGTTTGTCTTTTTTGCTCCAAACACCGCCGAAAGCGAAAACAGGTGCTTTTGAGGCTGGAGTCCGCAGGAAAGCAGAGAGGGCCAAATTGTCTGGGGCATTTGAAGGGGTTCCAGGAGGCAGTGAGGACCAGCATCACTTTTCCCCGCTGGCACCTTTGCTGTGGCAGCAAAAGCTGGATGTTTGTCTTTTTTGCTCCCGAGGGCGCCGAAAGCGAAAACAGGTGCTTTTGAGGATGGAGTCCGCAGGAAAGCAGAGAGGGCCAAATTGTCTGGGGCATTTGAAGGGGTTCCAGGAGGCAGTGAGGACCAGCATCACTTTTCCCCGCTGCCACCTTTGCTGTGGCAGCAAAAGCTGGACGTTTGTCTTTTTTGCTCTAAACACCGCCGAAAGCGAAAACAGGTGCTTTTGAGGCTGGAGTCCGCAGGAAAGCAGAGAGGGCCAAATTGTCTGGGGCATTTGAAGGGGTTCCAGGAGGCAGTGAGGACCAGCATCACTTTTCCCCGCTGCCACCTTTGCTGTGGCAGCAAAAGCTGGACGTTTGTCTTTTTTGCTCTAAACACCGCCGAAAGCGAAAACAGGTGCTTTTGAGGATGGAGTCCGCAGGAAAGCAGAGAGGGCCAAATTGTCTGGGGCATTTGAAGGGGTTCCAGGAGGCAGTGAGGACCAGCATCACTTTTCCGCACTGCCACCTTTGCTGTGGCAGCAAAAGCTGGACGTTTGTCTTTTTTGCTCCAAACAGCGCCGAAAGCGAAAACAGGTGCTTTTGAGGCTGGAGTCCGCAGGAAAGCAGAGAGGGCCAAATTGTCTGGGGCATTTGAAGGGGTTCCAGGAGGCAGTGAGGACCAGCATCACTTTTCCCCGCTGGCACCTTTGCTGTGGCAGCAAAAGCTGGACGTTTGTCTTTTTTGCTCCAAACGCCGCCGAAATCGAAAACAGGTGCTTTTGAGGATGGAGTCCGCAGGAAAGCAGAGAGGGCCAAATTGTGTGGGGCATTTGAAGGGGTTCCAGGAGGCAGTGAGGACCAGCATCACTTTTCCGCACTGCCACCTTTGCTGTGGCAGCAAAAGCTGGACGTTTGTCTTTTTTGCTCCAAACAGCGCCGAAAGCGAAAAAAGGTGCTTTTGAGGATGGAGTCCACAGGAAAGCAGAGAGGGCCAAATTTATCTGGGGCATTTGAAGGGGTTCCAGGAGGCAGTGAGGACCAGCATCACTTTTCCCCGCTGGCACCTTTGCTGTGGCAGCAAAAGCTGGACGTTTGTCTTTTTTGCTCCAAACACCGCCGAAAGCGAAAACAGGTGCTTTTGAGGATGGAGTCCGCAGGAAAGCAGAGAGGGACAAATTGTCTGGGGCATTTGAAGGGGTTCCAGGAGGCAGTGAGGACCAGCATCACTTTTCCCCGCTGGCACCTTTGCTGTGGCAGCAAAAGCTGGACGTTTGTCTTTTTTGCTCCAAACACCGCCGAAAGCGAAAACAGGTGCTTTTGAGGATGGAGTCCGCAGGAAAGCAGAGAGGGCCAAATTGTCTGGGGCATTTGAAGGGGTTCCAGGAGGCAGTGAGGACCAGCATCACTTTTCCCCGCTGCCACCTTTGCTGTGGCAGCAAAAGCTGGAGGGTTATCTTTTTTGCTCCGGAGGGCGCCGAAAGTGAAAAAAGGTGCTTTTGAGGCTGGAGTCCGCAGGAAAGCAGAGAGGGCCAAATTGTCTGGGGCATTTGAAGGGGTTCCAGGAGGCAGTGAGGACCAGCATCACTTTTCCCCGCTGGCACCTTTGCTGTGGCAGCAAAAGCTGGACGTTTGTCTTTTTTGCTCCAAACACCGCCGAAAGCGAAAACAGGTGCTTTTGAGGCTGGAGTCCGCAGGAAAGCAGAGAGGGCCAAATTGTCTGGGGCATTTGAAGGGGTTCCAGGAGGCAGTGAGGACCAGCATCACTTTTCCCCGCTGCCACCTTTGCTGTGGCAGCAAAAGCTGGACGTTTGTCTTTTTTGCTCAAAACACCGCCGAAAGCGAAAACAGGTGCTTTTGAGGATGGAGTCCGCAGGAAAGCAGAGAGGGCCAAATTGTGTGGGGCATTTGAAGGGGTTCCAGGAGGCAGTGAGGACCAGCATCACTTTTCCCCACTGCCACCTTTGCTGTGGCAGCAAAAGCTGGACGTTTGTCTTTTTTGCTCCAAACAGCGCCGAAAGCGAAAACAGGTGCTTTTGAGGCTGGAGTCCGCAGGAAAGCAGAGAGGGCCAAATTGTCTGGGGCATTTGAAGGGGTTGCAGGAGGCAGTGAGGACCAGCATCACTTTTCCCCGCTGCCACCTTTGCTGTGGCAGCAAAAGCTGGACGTTTGTCTTTTTTGCTCCAAACGCCGCCGAAATCGAAAACAGGTGCTTTTGAGGCTGGAGTCCGCAGGAAAGCAGAGAGGGCCAAATTGTCTGGGGCATTTGAAGGGGTTCCAGGAGGCAGTGAGGACCAGCATCACTTTTCCCCGCTGCCACCTTTGCTGTGGCAGCAAAAGCTGGACGTTTGTCTTTTTTGCTCCGGAGAGCGGCGAAAGCGAAAAAAGGTGCTTTTGAGGATGGAGTCCGCAGGAAAGCAGAGAGGGCCAAATTGTCTGGGGCATTTGAAGGGGTTCCAGGAGGCAGTGAGGACCAGCATCACTTTTCCCAGCTGGCACCTTTGCTGTGGCAGCAAAAGCTGGACGTTTGTCTTTTTTGCTCCAAACACCGCCGAAAGCGAAAACAGGTGCTTTTGAGGCTGGAGTCCGCAGGAAAGCAGAGAGGGCCAAATTGTCTGGGGCATTTGAAGGGGTTCCAGGAGGCAGTGAGGACCAGCATCACTTTTCCCCGCTGGCACCTTTGCTGTGGCAGCAAAAGCTGGATGTTTGTCTTTTTTGCTCCCGAGGGCGCCGAAAGCGAAAACAGGTGCTTTTGAGGATGGAGTCCGCAGGAAAGCAGAGAGGGCCAAATTGTCTGGGGCATTTGAAGGGGTTCCAGGAGGCAGTGAGGACCAGCATCACTTTTCCCCGCTGGCACCTTTGCTGTGGCAGCAAAAGCTGGACGTTTGTCTTTTTTGCTCCAAACACCGCCGAAAGCGAAGACAGGTGCTTTTGAGGCTGGAGTCCGCAGGAAAGCAGAGAGGGCCAAATTGTCTGGGGCATTTGAAGGGGTTCCAGGAGGCAGTGAGGACCAGCATCACTTTTCCCCGCTGGCACCTTTGCTGTGGCAGCAAAAGCTGGACGTTTGTCTTTTTTGCTCCAAACACCGCCGAAAGTGAAAAAAGGTGCTTTTGAGGATGGAGTCCGCAGGAAAGCAGAGAGGGCCAAATTGTCTGGGGCATTTGAAGGGGTTCCAGGAGGCAGTGAGGACCAGCATCACTTTTCCCCGCTGCCACCTTTGCTGTGGCAGCAAAAGCTGGACGTTTGTCTTTTTTGCTCCAAACACCGCCGAAAGCGAAAACAGGTGCTTTTGAGGCTGGAGTCCGCAGGAAAGCAGAGAGGGCCAAATTGTCTGGGGCATTTGAAGGGGTTCCAGGAGGCAGTGAGGACCAGCATCACTTTTCCCCGCTGGCACCTTTGCTGTGGCAGCAAAAGCTGGACGTTTGTCTTTTTTGCTCTAAACACCACCGAAAGCGAAAACAGGTGCTTTTGAGGCTGGAGTCCGCAGGAAAGCAGAGAGGGCCAAATTGTCTGGGGCATTTGAAGGGGTTCCAGGAGGCAGTGAGGACCAGCATCACTTTTCCCCACTGCCACCTTTGCTGTGGCAGCAAAAGCTGGACGTTTGTCTTTTTTGCTCCAAACAGCGCCGAAAGCGAAAACAGGTGCTTTTGAGGCTGGAGTCCGCAGGAAAGCAGAGAGGGCCAAATTGTCTGGGGCATTTGAAGGGGTTCCAAGAGGCAGTGAGGACCAGCATCACTTTTCCCCGCTGGCACCTTTGCTGTGGCAGCAAAAGCTGGACGTTTGTCTTTTTTGCTCCAAACGCTGCCGAAATCGAAAACAGGTGCTTTTGAGGATGGAGTCCGCAGGAAAGCAGAGAGGGCCAAATTGTCTGGGGCATTTGAAGGGGTTCCAGGAGGCAGTGAGGACCAGCATCACTTTTCCCCGCTGCCACCTTTACTGTGGCAGCAAAAGCTGGACGTTTCTCTTTTTTGCTCCGGAGAGCGGCGAAAGCGAAAAAAGGTGCTTTTGAGGATGGAGTCCACAGGAAAGCAGAGAGGGCCAAATTTATCTGGGGCATTTGAAGGGGTTCCAGGAGGCAGTGAGGACCAGCATCACTTTTCCCCGCTGGCACCTTTGCTGTGGCAGCAAAAGCTGGACGTTTGTCTTTTTTGCTCCAAACACCGCCGAAAGCGAAAACAGGTGCTTTTGAGGATGGAGTCCGCAGGAAAGCAGAGAGGGACAAATTGTCTGGGGCATTTGGAGGGGTTCCAGGAGGCAGTGAGGACCAGCATCACTTTTCCCCGCTGGCACCTTTGCTGTGGCAGCAAAAGCTGGACGTTTGTCTTTTTTGCTCCAAACACCGCCGAAAGCGAAAACAGGTGCTTTTGAGGATGGAGTCCGCAGGAAAGCAGAGAGGGCCAAATTGTCTGGGGCATTTGAAGGGGTTCCAGGAGGCAGTGAGGACCAGCATCACTTTTCCCCGTTGCCACCTTTGCTGTGGCAGCAAAAGCTGGACGTTTATCTTTTTTGCTCCGGAGGGCGCCGAAAGTGAAAAAAGGTGCTTTTGAGGATGGAGTCCGCAGGAAAGCAGAGAGGGCCAAATTGTCTGGGGCATTTGAAGGGGTTCCAGGAGGCAGTGAGGACCAGCATCACTTTTCCCCGCTGCCACCTTTGCTGTGGCAGCAAAAGCTGGAGGGTTATCTTTTTTGCTCCGGAGGGCGCCGAAAGTGAAAAAAGGTGCTTTTGAGGCTGGAGTCCGCAGGAAAGCAGAGAGGGCCAAATTGTCTGGGGCATTTGAAGGGGTTCCAGGAGGCAGTGAGGACCAGCATCACTTTTCCCCGCTGGCACCTTTGCTGTGGCAGCAAAAGCTGGACGTTTGTCTTTTTTGCTCAAAACACCGACGAAAGCGAAAACAGGTGCTTTTGAGGATGGAGTCCGCAGGAAAGCAGAGAGGGCCAAATTGTGTGGGGCATTTGAAGGGGTTCCAGGAGGCAGTGAGGACCAGCATCACTTTTCCCCGCTGGCACCTTTGCTGTGGCAGCAAAAGCTGGACGTTTGTCTTTTTTGCTCCAAACGCTGCCGAAATCGAAAACAGGTGCTTTTGAGGATGGAGTCCGCAGGAAAGCAGAGAGGGCCAAATTGTCTGGGGCATTTGAAGGGGTTCCAGGAGGCAGTGAGGACCAGCATCACTTTTCCCCGCTGCCACCTTTACTGTGGCAGCAAAAGCTGGACGTTTGTCTTTTTTGCTCCGGAGAGCGGCGAAAGCGAAAAAAGGTGCTTTTGAGGATGGAGTCCACAGGAAAGCAGAGAGGGCCAAATTTATCTGGGGCATTTGAAGGGGTTCCAGGAGGCAGTGAGGACCAGCATCACTTTTCCCCGCTGGCACCTTTGCTGTGGCAGCAAAAGCTGGACGTTTGTCTTTTTTGCTCCAAACACCGCCGAAAGCGAAAACAGGTGCTTTTGAGGATGGAGTCCGCAGGAAAGCAGAGAGGGACAAATTGTGTGGGGCATTTGAAGGGGTTCCAGGAGGCAGTGAGGACCAGCATCACTTTTCCCCGCTGGCACCTTTGCTGTGGCAGCAAAAGCTGGACGTTTGTCTTTTTTGCTCCAAACACCGCCGAAAACGAAAACAGGTGCTTTTGAGGATGGAGTCCGCAGGAAAGCAGAGAGGGCCAAATTGTCTGGGGCATTTGAAGGGGTTCCAGGAGGCAGTGAGGACCAGCATCACTTTTCCCCGCTGGCACCTTTGCTGTGGCAGCAAAAGCTGGACGTTTGTCTTTTTTGCTCCAAACAGCGCCGAAAGCGAAAACAGGTGCTTTTGAGGCTGGAGTCCGCAGGAAAGCAGAGAGGGACAAATTGTCTGGGGCATTTGAAGGGGTTCCAGGAGGCAGTGAGGACCAGCATCACTTTTCCCCGCTGGCACCTTTGCTGTGGCAGCAAAAGCTGGACGTTTGTCTTTTTTGCTCCAAACGCCGCCGAAATCGAAAACAGGTGCTTTTGAGGCTGGAGTCCGCAGGAAAGCAGAGAGGGCCAAATTGTCTGGGGCATTTGAAGGGGTTCCAGGAGGCAGTGAGGACCAGCATCACTTTTCCCCGCTGCCACCTTTGCTGTGGCAGCAAAAGCTGGACGTTTGTCTTTTTTGCTCCGGAGAGCGGCGAAAGCGAAAACAGGTGCTTTTGAGGCTGGAGTCCGCAGGAAAGCAGAGAGGGCCAAATTGTGTGGGGCATTTGAAGGGGTTCCAGGAGGCAGTGAGGACCAGCATCACTTTTCCCCGCTGGCACCTTTGCTGTGGCAGCAAAAGCTGGACGTTTGTCTTTTTTGCTCCAAACACCGCCGAAAACGAAAACAGGTGCTTTTGAGGATGGAGTCCGCAGGAAAGCAGAGAGGGCCAAATTGTCTGGGGCATTTGAAGGGGTTCCAGGAGGCAGTGAGGACCAGCATCACTTTTCCCCGCTGGCACCTTTGCTGTGGCAGCAAAAGCTGGATGTTTGTCTTTTTTGCTCCCGAGGGCGCCGAAAGCGAAAACAGGTGCTTTTGAGGATGGAGTCCGCAGGAAAGCAGAGAGGGCCAAATTGTCTGGGGCATTTGAAGGGGTTCCAGGAGGCAGTGAGGACCAGCATCACTTTTCCCGGCTGGCACCTTTGCTGTGGCAGCAAAAGCTGGACGTTTGTCTTTTTTGCTCCAAACACCGCCGAAAGCGAAGACAGGTGCTTTTGAGGCTGGAGTCCGCAGGAAAGCAGAGAGGGCCAAATTGTCTGGGGCATTTGAAGGGGTTCCAGGAGGCAGTGAGGACCAGCATCACTTTTCCCCGCTGGCACCTTTGCTGTGGCAGCAAAAGCTGGACGTTTGTCTTTTTTGCTCCAAACACCGCCGAAAGCGAAAAAAGGTGCTTTTGAGGATGGAGTCCGCAGGAAAGCATAGAGGGCCAAATTGTCTGGGAAATTTGGAGGGGTTCCAGGAGGCAGTGAGGACCAGCATCACTTTTCCCTGCTGCCACCTTTGCTGTGGCAGCAAAAGCTGGACGTTTGTCTTTTTTGCTCCAAACACCGCCGAAAGCGAAAACAGGTGCTTTTGAGGCTGGAGTCCGCAGGAAAGCAGAGAGGGCTAAATTGTCTGGGGCATTTGAAGGGGTTCCAGGAGGCAGTGAGGACCAGCATCACTTTTCCCCACTGCCACCTTTGCTGTGGCAGCAAAAGCTGGATGTTTGTCTTTTTTGCACCCGAGGGCGCCGAAAGCGAAAACAGGTGCTTTTGAGGCTGGAGTCCGCAGGAAAGCAGAGAGGGCCAAATTGTCTGGGGCATTTGAAGGGGTTCCAGGAGGCAGTGAGGACCAGCATCACTTTTCCCCGCTGCCACCTTTGGTGTGGCAGCAAAAGCTGGACGGTTATCTTTTTTGCTCCAGAGGGCGCCGAAGGTGAAAACAGGTGCTTTTGAGGCTGGAGTCCGCAGGAAAGCAGAGAGGGCCAAATTTATCTGGGGCATTTGAAGGGGTTCCAGGAGGCAGTGAGGACCAGCATCACTTTTCCCCGCTGCCACCTTTGCTGTGGCAGCAAAAGCTGGACGTTTGTCTTTTTTGCTCCAAACACCGCCGAAAGCGAAAACAGGTGCTTTTAAGGATGGAGTCCGCAGGAAAGCAGAGAGGGCCAAATTGTCTAGGGCATTTGAAGGGGTTCCAGGAGGCAGTGAGGACCAGCATCACTTTTCCCCGCTGCCACCTTTGCTGTGGCAGCAAAAGCTGGACGTTTGTCTTTTTTGCTCCGGAGGGCGCCGAAAGTGAAAAAAGGTGCTTTAGAGGATGGAGTCCGCAGGAAAGCAGAGAGGGCCAAATTGTCTGGGACATTTGAAGGGGTTCCAGGAGGCAGTGAGGACCAGCATCACTTTTCCCCGCTGCCACCTTTGCTGTGGCAGCAAAAGCTGGACGTTTGTCTTTTTTGCTCCAAACAGCGCCGAAAGCGAAAACAGGTGCTTTTGAGGCTGGAGTCCGCAGGAAAGCAGAGAGGGCCAAATTATCTGGGGCATTTGAAGGGGTTCCAGGAGGCAGTGAGGACCAGCATCACTTTTCCCCGCTGCCACCTTTGCTGTGGCAGCAAAAGCTGGACGTTTGTCTTTTTTGCTCTAAACACCGCCGAAAGCGAAAACAGGTGCTTTTGAGGATGGAGTCCGCAGGAAAGCAGAGAGGGCCAAATTGTCTGGGGCATTTGAAGGGGTTCCAGGAGGCAGTGAGGACCAGCATCACTTTTCCGCACTGCCACCTTTGCTGTGGCAGCAAAAGCTGGACGTTTGTCTTTTTTGCTCCAAACAGCGCCGAAAGCGAAAACAGGTGCTTTTGAGGCTGGAGTCCGCAGGAAAGCAGAGAGGGCCAAATTGTCTGGGGCATTTGAAGGGGTTCCAGGAGGCAGTGAGGACCAGCATCACTTTTCCCCGCTGGCACCTTTGCTGTGGCAGCAAAAGCTGGACGTTTGTCTTTTTTGCTCCAAACGCCGCCGAAATCGAAAACAGGTGCTTTTGAGGCTGGAGTCCGCAGGAAAGCAGAGAGGGCCAAATTGTCTGGGGCATTTGAAGGGGTTCCAGGAGGCAGTGAGGACCAGCATCACTTTTCCCCGCTGGCACCTTTACTGTGGCAGCAAAAGCTGGACGTTTGTCTTTTTTGCTCCGGAGAGCGGCGAAAGCGAAAAAAGGTGCTTTTGAGGATGGAGTCCACAGGAAAGCAGAGAGGGCCAAATTTATCTGGGGCATTTGAAGGGGTTCCAGGAGTCAGTGAGGACCAGCATCACTTTTCCCCGCTGGCACCTTTGCTGTGGCAGCAAAAGCTGGACGTTTGTCTTTTTTGCTCCAAACACCGCCGAAAGCGAAAACAGGTGCTTTTGAGGATGGAGTCCGCAGGAAAGCAGAGAGGGCCAAATTGTCTGGGGCATTTGAAGGGGTTCCAGGAGGCAGTGAGGACCAGCATCACTTTTCCCCGCTGGCACCTTTGCTGTGGCAGCAAAAGCTGGACGTTTGTCTTTTTTGCTCCAAACACCGCCGAAAGCGAAAACAGGTGCTTTTGAGGATGGAGTCCGCAGGAAAGCAGAGAGGGCCAAATTATCTGGGGCATTTGAAGGGGTTCCAGGAGGCAGTGAGGACCAGCATCACTTTTCCCCGCTGCCACCTTTGCTGTGGCAGCAAAAGCTGGACGTTTATCTTTTTTGCTCCGGAGGGCGCCGAAAGTGAAAAAAGGTGCTTTTGAGGCTGGAGTCCGCAGGAAAGCAGAGAGGGCCAAATTGTCTGGGGCATTTGAAGGGGTTCCAGGAGGCAGTGAGGACCAGCATCACTTTTCCCTGCTGCCACCTTTGCTGTGGCAGCAAAAGCTGGAGGGTTATCTTTTTTGCTCCGGAGGGCGCCGAAAGTGAAAAAAGGTGCTTTTGAGGCTGGAGTCCGCAGGAAAGCAGAGAGGGCCAAATTGTCTGGGGCATTTGAAGGGGTTCCAGGAGGCAGTGAGGACCAGCATCACTTTTCCCCGCTGGCACCTTTGCTGTGGCAGCAAAAGCTGGACGTTTGTCTTTTTTGCTCCAAACACCGCCGAAAGCGAAAACAGGTGCTTTTGAGGATGGAGTCCGCAGGAAAGCAGAGAGGGCCAAATTGTCTGGGGCATTTGAAGGGGTTCCAGGAGGCAGTGAGGACCAGCATCACTTTTCCCCGCTGGCACCTTTGCTGTGGCAGCAAAAGCTGGACGTTTGTCTTTTTTGCTCCAAACACCGCCGAAAGCGAAAACAGGTGCTTTTGAGGCTGGAGTCCGCAGGAAAGCAGAGAGGGTCAAATTGTCTGGGGCATTTGAAGGGGTTGCAGGAGGCAGTGAGGACCAGCATCACTTTTCCCCGCTGCCACCTTTGCTGTGGCAGCAAAAGCTGGACGTTTGTCTTTTTTGCTCCAAACGCCGCCGAAATCGAAAACAGGTGCTTTTGAGGCTGGAGTCCGCAGGAAAGCAGAGAGGGCCAAATTGTGTGGGGCATTTGAAGGGGTTCCAGGAGGCAGTGAGGACCAGCATCACTTTTCCCCGCTGCCACCTTTGCTGTGGCAGCAAAAGCTGGACGTTTGTCTTTTTTGCTCCGGAGAGCGGCGAAAGCGAAAAAAGGTGCTTTTGAGGATGGAGTCCGCAGGAAAGCAGAGAGGGCCAAATTTATCTGGGGCATTTGAAGGGGTTCCAGGAGGCAGTGAGGACCAGCATCACTTTTCCCAGCTGGCACCTTTGCTGTGGCAGCAAAAGCTGGACGTTTGTCTTTTTTGCTCCAAACAGCGCCGAAAGCGAAAACAGGTGCTTTTGAGGCTGGAGTCCGCAGGAAAGCAGAGAGGGCCAAATTGTCTGGGGCATTTGAAGGGGTTCCAGGAGGCAGTGAGGACCAGCATCACTTTTCCCCGCTGCCACCTTTGCTGTGGCAGCAAAAGCTGGACGTTTGTCTTTTTTGCTCCAAACACCGCCGAAAGCGAAAACAGGTGCTTTTGAGGCTGGAGTCCGCAGGAAAGCAGAGAGGGCCAAATTGTCTGGGGCATTTGAAGGGGTTCCAGGAGGCAGTGAGGACCAGCATCACTTTTCCCCGCTGCCACCTTTGCTGTGGCAGCAAAAGCTGGACGTTTGTCTTTTTTGCTCTAAACACCACCGAAAGCGAAAACAGGTGCTTTTGAGGCTGGAGTCCGCAGGAAAGCAGAGAGGGCCAAATTGTCTGGGGCATTTGAAGGGGTTCCAGGAGGCAGTGAGGACCAGCATCACTTTTCCGCACTGCCACCTTTGCTGTGGCAGCAAAAGCTGGACGTTTGTCTTTTTTGCTCCAAACACCGCCGAAAGCGAAAACAGGTGCTTTTGAGGCTGGAGTCCGCAGGAAAGCAGAGAGGGCCAAATTGTCTGGGGCATTTGAAGGGGTTCCAAGAGGCAGTGAGGACCAGCATCACTTTTCCCCGCTGGCACCTTTGCTGTGGCAGCAAAAGCTGGACGTTTGTCTTTTTTGCTCCAAACGCTGCCGAAATCGAAAACAGGTGCTTTTGAGGATGGAGTCCGCAGGAAAGCAGAGAGGGCCAAATTGTCTGGGGCATTTGAAGGGGTTCCAGGAGGCAGTGAGGACCAGCATCACTTTTCCCCGCTGCCACCTTTACTGTGGCAGCAAAAGCTGGACGTTTGTCTTTTTTGCTCCGGAGAGCGGCGAAAGCGAAAAAAGGTGCTTTTGAGGATGGAGTCCACAGGAAAGCAGAGAGGGCCAAATTTATCTGGGGCATTTGAAGGGGTTCCAGGAGGCAGTGAGGACCAGCATCACTTTTCCCCGCTGGCACCTTTGCTGTGGCAGCAAAAGCTGGACGTTTGTCTTTTTTGCTCCAAACACCGCCGAAAGCGAAAACAGGTGCTTTTGAGGATGGAGTCCGCAGGAAAGCAGAGAGGGACAAATTGTCTGGGGCATTTGAAGGGGTTCCAGGAGGCAGTGAGGACCAGCATCACTTTTCCCCGCTGGCACCTTTGCTGTGGCAGCAAAAGCTGGACGTTTGTCTTTTTTGCTCAAAACACCGCCGAAAGCGAAAACAGGTGCTTTTGAGGATGGAGTCCGCAGGAAAGCAGAGAGGGCCAAATTGTCTGGGGCATTTGAAGGGGTTCCAGGAGGCAGTGAGGACCAGCATCACTTTTCCCCGCTGCCACCTTTGCTGTGGCAGCAAAAGCTGGACGTTTATCTTTTTTGCTCCGGAGGGCGCCGAAAGTGAAAAAAGGTGCTTTTGAGGATGGAGTCCGCAGGAAAGCAGAGAGGGCCAAATTGTCTGGGGCATTTGAAGGGGTTCCAGGAGGCAGTGAGGACCAGCATCACTTTTCCCCGCTGCCACCTTTGCTGTGGCAGCAAAAGCTGGAGGGTTATCTTTTTTGCTCCGGAGGGCGCCGAAAGTGAAAAAAGGTGCTTTTGAGGCTGGAGTCCGCAGGAAAGCAGAGAGGGCCAAATTGTCTGGGGCATTTGAAGGGGTTCCAGGAGGCAGTGAGGACCAGCATCACTTTTCCCCGCTGGCACCTTTGCTGTGGCAGCAAAAGCTGGACGTTTGTCTTTTTTGCTCCAAACACCGCCGAAAGCGAAAACAGGTGCTTTTGAGGATGGAGTCCGCAGGAAAGCAGAGAGGGCCAAATTGTCTGGGGCATTTGAAGGGGTTCCAGGAGGCAGTGAGGACCAGCATCACTTTTCCCCGCTGCCACCTTTGCTGTGGCAGCAAAAGCTGGACGTTTGTCTTTTTTGCTCCAAACAGCGCCGAAAGCGAAAACAGGTGCTTTTGAGGCTGGAGTCCGCAGGAAAGCAGAGAGGGCCAAATTGTCTGGGGCATTTGAAGGGGTTCCAGGAGGCAGTGAGGACCAGCATCACTTTTCCCCGCTGCCACCTTTGCTGTGGCAGCAAAAGCTGGACGTTTGTCTTTTTTGCTCCAAACGCCGCCGAAATCGAAAACAGGTGCTTTTGAGGCTGGAGTCCGCAGGAAAGCAGAGAGGGCCAAATTGTGTGGGGCATTTGAAGGGGTTCCAGGAGGCAGTGAGGACCAGCATCACTTTTCCCCGCTGCCACCTTTGCTGTGGCAGCAAAAGCTGGACGTTTGTCTTTTTTGCTCCGGAGAGCGGCGAAAGCGAAAAAAGGTGCTTTTGAGGATGGAGTCCGCAGGAAAGCAGAGAGGGCCAAATTGTGTGGGGCATTTGAAGGGGTTCCAGGAGGCAGTGAGGACCAGCATCACTTTTCCCCGCTGGCACCTTTGCTGTGGCAGCAAAAGCTGGACGTTTGTCTTTTTTGCTCCAAACACCGCCGAAAGCGAAGACAGGTGCTTTTGAGGCTGGAGTCCGCAGGAAAGCAGAGAGGGCCAAATTGTCTGGGGCATTTGAAGGGGTTCCAGGAGGCAGTGAGGACCAGCATCACTTTTCCCCGCTGGCACCTTTGCTGTGGCAGCAAAAGCTGGACGTTTGTCTTTTTTGCTCCAAACACCGCCGAAAGTGAAAAAAGGTGCTTTTGAGGATGGAGTCCGCAGGAAAGCAGAGAGGGCCAAATTGTCTGGGGCATTTGAAGGGGTTCCAGGAGGCAGTGAGGACCAGCATCACTTTTCCCCGCTGCCACCTTTGCTGTGGCAGCAAAAGCTGGACGTTTGTCTTTTTTGCTCCAAACACCGCCGAAAGTGAAAACAGGTGCTTTTGAGGCTGGAGTCCGCAGGAAAGCAGAGAGGGCCAAATTGTCTGGGGCATTTGAAGGGGTTCCAGGAGGCAGTGAGGACCAGCATCACTTTTCCCCGCTGGCACCTTTGCTGTGGCAGCAAAAGCTGGACGTTTGTCTTTTTTGCTCCAAACACCGCCGAAAGCGAAAAAAGGTGCTTTTGAGGATGGAGTCCGCAGGAAAGCATAGAGGGCCAAATTGTCTGGGAAATTTGGAGGGGTTCCAGGAGGCAGTGAGGACCAGCATCACTTTTCCCTGCTGCCACCTTTGCTGTGGCAGCAAAAGCTGGACGTTTGTCTTTTTTGCTCCAAACACCGCCGAAAGCGAAAACAGGTGCTTTTGAGGCTGGAGTCCGCAGGAAAGCAGAGAGGGCTAAATTGTCTGGGGCATTTGAAGGGGTTCCAGGAGGCAGTGAGGACCAGCATCACTTTTCCCCACTGCCACATTTGCTGTGGCAGCAAAAGCTGGATGTTTGTCTTTTTTGCACCCGAGGGCGCCGAAAGCGAAAACAGGTGCTTTTGAGGCTGGAGTCCGCAGGAAAGCAGAGAGGGCCAAATTGTCTGGGGCATTTGAAGGGGTTCCAGGAGGCAGTGAGGACCAGCATCACTTTTCCCCGCTGGCACCTTTGCTGTGGCAGCAAAAGCTGGACGTTTGTCTTTTTTGCTCCAAACACCGCCGAAAGCGAAGACAGGTGCTTTTGAGGCTGGAGTCCGCAGGAAAGCAGAGAGGGCCAAATTGTCTGGGGCATTTGAAGGGGTTCCAGGAGGCAGTGAGGACCAGCATCACTTTTCCCCGCTGCCACCTTTGCTGTGGCAGCAAAAGCTGGACGTTTGTCTTTTTTGCTCCGGAGAGCGGCGAAAGCGAAAAAAGGTGCTTTTGAGGATGGAGTCCGCAGGAAAGCAGAGAGGGCCAAATTGTGTGGGGCATTTGAAGGGGTTCCAGGAGGCAGTGAGGACCAGCATCACTTTTCCCCGCTGGCACCTTTGCTGTGGCAGCAAAAGCTGGACGTTTGTCTTTTTTGCTCCAAACACCGCCGAAAGCGAAGACAGGTGCTTTTGAGGCTGGAGTCCGCAGGAAAGCAGAGAGGGCCAAATTGTCTGGGGCATTTGAAGGGGTTCCAGGAGGCAGTGAGGACCAGCATCACTTTTCCCCGCTGGCACCTTTGCTGTGGCAGCAAAAGCTGGACGTTTGTCTTTTTTGCTCCAAACACCGCCGAAAGTGAAAAAAGGTGCTTTTGAGGATGGAGTCCGCAGGAAAGCAGAGAGGGCCAAATTGTCTGGGGCATTTGAAGGGGTTCCAGGAGGCAGTGAGGACCAGCATCACTTTTCCCCGCTGCCACCTTTGCTGTGGCAGCAAAAGCTGGACGTTTGTCTTTTTTGCTCCAAACGCCGCCGAAATCGAAAACAGGTGCTTTTGAGGCTGGAGTCCGCAGGAAAGCAGAGAGGGCCAAATTGTGTGGGGCATTTGAAGGGGTTCCAGGAGGCAGTGAGGACCAGCATCACTTTTCCCCGCTGCCACCTTTGCTGTGGCAGCAAAAGCTGGACGTTTGTCTTTTTTGCTCCGGAGAGCGGCGAAAGCGAAAAAAGGTGCTTTTGAGGATGGAGTCCGCAGGAAAGCAGAGAGGGCCAAATTGTGTGGGGCATTTGAAGGGGTTCCAGGAGGCAGTGAGGACCAGCATCACTTTTCCCCGCTGGCACCTTTGCTGTGGCAGCAAAAGCTGGACGTTTGTCTTTTTTGCTCCAAACACCGCCGAAAGCGAAGACAGGTGCTTTTGAGGCTGGAGTCCGCAGGAAAGCAGAGAGGGCCAAATTGTCTGGGGCATTTGAAGGGGTTCCAGGAGGCAGTGAGGACCAGCATCACTTTTCCCCGCTGGCACCTTTGCTGTGGCAGCAAAAGCTGGACGTTTGTCTTTTTTGCTCCAAACACCGCCGAAAGTGAAAAAAGGTGCTTTTGAGGATGGAGTCCGCAGGAAAGCAGAGAGGGCCAAATTGTCTGGGGCATTTGAAGGGGTTCCAGGAGGCAGTGAGGACCAGCATCACTTTTCCCCGCTGCCACCTTTGCTGTGGCAGCAAAAGCTGGACGTTTGTCTTTTTTGCTCCAAACACCGCCGAAAGTGAAAACAGGTGCTTTTGAGGCTGGAGTCCGCAGGAAAGCAGAGAGGGCCAAATTGTCTGGGGCATTTGAAGGGGTTCCAGGAGGCAGTGAGGACCAGCATCACTTTTCCCCGCTGGCACCTTTGCTGTGGCAGCAAAAGCTGGACGTTTGTCTTTTTTGCTCCAAACACCGCCGAAAGCGAAAAAAGGTGCTTTTGAGGATGGAGTCCGCAGGAAAGCATAGAGGGCCAAATTGTCTGGGAAATTTGGAGGGGTTCCAGGAGGCAGTGAGGACCAGCATCACTTTTCCCTGCTGCCACCTTTGCTGTGGCAGCAAAAGCTGGACGTTTGTCTTTTTTGCTCCAAACACCGCCGAAAGCGAAAACAGGTGCTTTTGAGGCTGGAGTCCGCAGGAAAGCAGAGAGGGCTAAATTGTCTGGGGCATTTGAAGGGGTTCCAGGAGGCAGTGAGGACCAGCATCACTTTTCCCCACTGCCACATTTGCTGTGGCAGCAAAAGCTGGATGTTTGTCTTTTTTGCACCCGAGGGCGCCGAAAGCGAAAACAGGTGCTTTTGAGGCTGGAGTCCGCAGGAAAGCAGAGAGGGCCAAATTGTCTGGGGCATTTGAAGGGGTTCCAGGAGGCAGTGAGGACCAGCATCACTTTTCCCCGCTGGCACCTTTGCTGTGGCAGCAAAAGCTGGACGTTTGTCTTTTTTGCTCCAAACACCGCCGAAAGCGAAGACAGGTGCTTTTGAGGCTGGAGTCCGCAGGAAAGCAGAGAGGGCCAAATTGTCTGGGGCATTTGAAGGGGTTCCAGGAGGCAGTGAGGACCAGCATCACTTTTCCCCGCTGCCACCTTTGCTGTGGCAGCAAAAGCTGGACGTTTGTCTTTTTTGCTCCGGAGAGCGGCGAAAGCGAAAAAAGGTGCTTTTGAGGATGGAGTCCGCAGGAAAGCAGAGAGGGCCAAATTGTGTGGGGCATTTGAAGGGGTTCCAGGAGGCAGTGAGGACCAGCATCACTTTTCCCCGCTGGCACCTTTGCTGTGGCAGCAAAAGCTGGACGTTTGTCTTTTTTGCTCCAAACACCGCCGAAAGCGAAGACAGGTGCTTTTGAGGCTGGAGTCCGCAGGAAAGCAGAGAGGGCCAAATTGTCTGGGGCATTTGAAGGGGTTCCAGGAGGCAGTGAGGACCAGCATCACTTTTCCCCGCTGGCACCTTTGCTGTGGCAGCAAAAGCTGGACGTTTGTCTTTTTTGCTCCAAACACCGCCGAAAGTGAAAAAAGGTGCTTTTGAGGATGGAGTCCGCAGGAAAGCAGAGAGGGCCAAATTGTCTGGGGCATTTGAAGGGGTTCCAGGAGGCAGTGAGGACCAGCATCACTTTTCCCCGCTGCCACCTTTGCTGTGGCAGCAAAAGCTGGACGTTTGTCTTTTTTGCTCCAAACACCGCCGAAAGTGAAAACAGGTGCTTTTGAGGCTGGAGTCCGCAGGAAAGCAGAGAGGGCCAAATTGTCTGGGGCATTTGAAGGGGTTCCAGGAGGCAGTGAGGACCAGCATCACTTTTCCCCGCTGGCACCTTTGCTGTGGCAGCAAAAGCTGGACGTTTGTCTTTTTTGCTCCAAACACCGCCGAAAGCGAAAAAAGGTGCTTTTGAGGATGGAGTCCGCAGGAAAGCATAGAGGGCCAAATTGTCTGGGAAATTTGGAGGGGTTCCAGGAGGCAGTGAGGACCAGCATCACTTTTCCCTGCTGCCACCTTTGCTGTGGCAGCAAAAGCTGGACGTTTGTCTTTTTTGCTCCAAACACCGCCGAAAGCGAAAACAGGTGCTTTTGAGGCTGGAGTCCGCAGGAAAGCAGAGAGGGCTAAATTGTCTGGGGCATTTGAAGGGGTTCCAGGAGGCAGTGAGGACCAGCATCACTTTTCCCCACTGCCACATTTGCTGTGGCAGCAAAAGCTGGATGTTTGTCTTTTTTGCACCCGAGGGCGCCGAAAGCGAAAACAGGTGCTTTTGAGGCTGGAGTCCGCAGGAAAGCAGAGAGGGCCAAATTGTCTGGGGCATTTGAAGGGGTTCCAGGAGGCAGTGAGGACCAGCATCACTTTTCCCCGCTGCCACCTTTGCTGTGGCAGCAAAAGCTGGACGGTTATCTTTTTTGCTCCAGAGGGCGCCGAAAGTAAAAAAAGGTGCTTTTGAGGCTGGAGTCCGCAGGAAAGCAGAGAGGGCCAAATTTATCTGGGGCATTTGAAGGGGTTCCAGGAGGCAGTGAGGACCAGCATCACTTTTCCCCGCTGGCACCTTTGCTGTGGCAGCAAAAGCTGGACGTTTGTCTTTTTTGCTCCGGAGGGCGCCGAAAGTGAAAAAAGGTGCTTTAGAGGATGGAGTCCGCAGGAAAGCAGAGAGGGCCAAATTGTCTGGGACATTTGAAGGGGTTCCAGGAGGCAGTGAGGACCAGCATCACTTTTCCCCGCTGGCACCTTTGCTGTGGCAGCAAAAGCTGGACGTTTGTCTTTTTTGCTCCAAACACCGCCGAAAGCGAAAACAGGTGCTTTTGAGGATGGAGTCCGCAGGAAAGCAGAGAGGGCCAAATTGTCTGGGGCATTTGAAGGGGTTCCAGGAGGCAGTGAGGACCAGCATCACTTTTCCCCGCTGCCACCTTTGCTGTGGCAGCAAAAGCTGGACGTTTGTCTTTTTTGCTCCAAACAGCGCCGAAAGCGAAAACAGGTGCTTTTGAGGCTGGAGTCCGCAGGAAAGCAGAGAGGGCCAAATTGTCTGGGGCATTTGAAGGGGTTCCAGGAGGCAGTGAGGACCAGCATCACTTTTCCCCGCTGCCACCTTTGCTGTGGCAGCAAAAGCTGGACGTTTGTCTTTTTTGCTCCAAACGCCGCCGAAATCGAAAACAGGTGCTTTTGAGGCTGGAGTCCGCAGGAAAGCAGAGAGGGCCAAATTGTGTGGGGCATTTGAAGGGGTTCCAGGAGGCAGTGAGGACCAGCATCACTTTTCCCCGCTGCCACCTTTGCTGTGGCAGCAAAAGCTGGACGTTTGTCTTTTTTGCTCCGGAGAGCGGCGAAAGCGAAAAAAGGTGCTTTTGAGGATGGAGTCCGCAGGAAAGCAGAGAGGGCCAAATTGTGTGGGGCATTTGAAGGGGTTCCAGGAGGCAGTGAGGACCAGCATCACTTTTCCCCGCTGGCACCTTTGCTGTGGCAGCAAAAGCTGGACGTTTGTCTTTTTTGCTCCAAACACCGCCGAAAGCGAAGACAGGTGCTTTTGAGGCTGGAGTCCGCAGGAAAGCAGAGAGGGCCAAATTGTCTGGGGCATTTGAAGGGGTTCCAGGAGGCAGTGAGGACCAGCATCACTTTTCCCCGCTGGCACCTTTGCTGTGGCAGCAAAAGCTGGACGTTTGTCTTTTTTGCTCCAAACACCGCCGAAAGTGAAAAAAGGTGCTTTTGAGGATGGAGTCCGCAGGAAAGCAGAGAGGGCCAAATTGTCTGGGGCATTTGAAGGGGTTCCAGGAGGCAGTGAGGACCAGCATCACTTTTCCCCGCTGCCACCTTTGCTGTGGCAGCAAAAGCTGGACGTTTGTCTTTTTTGCTCCAAACACCGCCGAAAGTGAAAACAGGTGCTTTTGAGGCTGGAGTCCGCAGGAAAGCAGAGAGGGCCAAATTGTCTGGGGCATTTGAAGGGGTTCCAGGAGGCAGTGAGGACCAGCATCACTTTTCCCCGCTGGCACCTTTGCTGTGGCAGCAAAAGCTGGACGTTTGTCTTTTTTGCTCCAAACACCGCCGAAAGCGAAAAAAGGTGCTTTTGAGGATGGAGTCCGCAGGAAAGCATAGAGGGCCAAATTGTCTGGGAAATTTGGAGGGGTTCCAGGAGGCAGTGAGGACCAGCATCACTTTTCCCTGCTGCCACCTTTGCTGTGGCAGCAAAAGCTGGACGTTTGTCTTTTTTGCTCCAAACACCGCCGAAAGCGAAAACAGGTGCTTTTGAGGCTGGAGTCCGCAGGAAAGCAGAGAGGGCTAAATTGTCTGGGGCATTTGAAGGGGTTCCAGGAGGCAGTGAGGACCAGCATCACTTTTCCCCACTGCCACATTTGCTGTGGCAGCAAAAGCTGGATGTTTGTCTTTTTTGCACCCGAGGGCGCCGAAAGCGAAAACAGGTGCTTTTGAGGCTGGAGTCCGCAGGAAAGCAGAGAGGGCCAAATTGTCTGGGGCATTTGAAGGGGTTCCAGGAGGCAGTGAGGACCAGCATCACTTTTCCCCGCTGGCACCTTTGCTGTGGCAGCAAAAGCTGGACGTTTGTCTTTTTTGCTCCAAACACCGCCGAAAGCGAAGACAGGTGCTTTTGAGGCTGGAGTCCGCAGGAAAGCAGAGAGGGCCAAATTGTCTGGGGCATTTGAAGGGGTTCCAGGAGGCAGTGAGGACCAGCATCACTTTTCCCCGCTGCCACCTTTGCTGTGGCAGCAAAAGCTGGACGTTTGTCTTTTTTGCTCCGGAGAGCGGCGAAAGCGAAAAAAGGTGCTTTTGAGGATGGAGTCCGCAGGAAAGCAGAGAGGGCCAAATTGTGTGGGGCATTTGAAGGGGTTCCAGGAGGCAGTGAGGACCAGCATCACTTTTCCCCGCTGGCACCTTTGCTGTGGCAGCAAAAGCTGGACGTTTGTCTTTTTTGCTCCAAACACCGCCGAAAGCGAAGACAGGTGCTTTTGAGGCTGGAGTCCGCAGGAAAGCAGAGAGGGCCAAATTGTCTGGGGCATTTGAAGGGGTTCCAGGAGGCAGTGAGGACCAGCATCACTTTTCCCCGCTGGCACCTTTGCTGTGGCAGCAAAAGCTGGACGTTTGTCTTTTTTGCTCCAAACACCGCCGAAAGTGAAAAAAGGTGCTTTTGAGGATGGAGTCCGCAGGAAAGCAGAGAGGGCCAAATTGTCTGGGGCATTTGAAGGGGTTCCAGGAGGCAGTGAGGACCAGCATCACTTTTCCCCGCTGCCACCTTTGCTGTGGCAGCAAAAGCTGGACGTTTGTCTTTTTTGCTCCAAACACCGCCGAAAGTGAAAACAGGTGCTTTTGAGGCTGGAGTCCGCAGGAAAGCAGAGAGGGCCAAATTGTCTGGGGCATTTGAAGGGGTTCCAGGAGGCAGTGAGGACCAGCATCACTTTTCCCCGCTGGCACCTTTGCTGTGGCAGCAAAAGCTGGACGTTTGTCTTTTTTGCTCCAAACACCGCCGAAAGCGAAAAAAGGTGCTTTTGAGGATGGAGTCCGCAGGAAAGCATAGAGGGCCAAATTGTCTGGGAAATTTGGAGGGGTTCCAGGAGGCAGTGAGGACCAGCATCACTTTTCCCTGCTGCCACCTTTGCTGTGGCAGCAAAAGCTGGACGTTTGTCTTTTTTGCTCCAAACACCGCCGAAAGCGAAAACAGGTGCTTTTGAGGCTGGAGTCCGCAGGAAAGCAGAGAGGGCTAAATTGTCTGGGGCATTTGAAGGGGTTCCAGGAGGCAGTGAGGACCAGCATCACTTTTCCCCACTGCCACATTTGCTGTGGCAGCAAAAGCTGGATGTTTGTCTTTTTTGCACCCGAGGGCGCCGAAAGCGAAAACAGGTGCTTTTGAGGCTGGAGTCCGCAGGAAAGCAGAGAGGGCCAAATTGTCTGGGGCATTTGAAGGGGTTCCAGGAGGCAGTGAGGACCAGCATCACTTTTCCCCGCTGCCACCTTTGCTGTGGCAGCAAAAGCTGGACGTTTGTCTTTTTTGCTCCAAACAGCGCCGAAAGCGAAAACAGGTGCTTTTGAGGCTGGAGTCCGCAGGAAAGCAGAGAGGGCCAAATTATCTGGGGCATTTGAAGGGGTTCCAGGAGGCAGTGAGGACCAGCATCACTTTTCCCCGCTGGCACCTTTGCTGTGGCAGCAAAAGCTGGACGTTTGTCTTTTTTGCTCCAAACACCGCCGAAAACGAAAACAGGTGCTTTTGAGGATGGAGTCCGCAGGAAAGCAGAGAGGGCCAAATTGTGTGGGGCATTTGAAGGGGTTCCAGGAGGCAGTGAGGACCAGCATCACTTTTCCCCGCTGGCACCTTTGCTGTGGCAGCAAAAGCTGGACGTTTGTCTTTTTTGCTCCAAACAGCGCCGAAAGCGAAAACAGGTGTTTTTGAGGATGGAGTCCGCAGGAAAGCAGAGAGGGCCAAATTGTCTGGGGAATTTGGAGGGGTTCCAGGAGGCAGTGAGGACCAGCATCACTTTTCCCCGCTGGCACCTTTGCTGTGGCAGCAAAAGCTGGACGTTTGTCTTTTTTGCTCCAAACACGGCCGAAAGTCAAGACAGATGCTTTTGAGGATGGAGTCCGTAGGAAAGCAGAGAGGGCCAAATTGTCTGGGGCATTTGAAGGGGTTCCAGGAGGCAGTGAGGACCAGCATCACTTTTCCCCGCTGCCACCTTTGCTGTGGCAGCAAAAGCTGGACGTTTGTCTTTTTTGCCCCAAACACCGCCGAAAGTGAAAACAGGTGCTTTTGAAGCTGGAGTCCGCAGGAAAGCAGAGAGGGCCAAATTGTCTGGGGCATTTGAAGGGGTTCCAGGAGGCAGTGAGGACCAGCATCACTTTTCCCCGCTGGCACCTTTGCTGTGGCAGCAAAAGCTGGACGTTTGTCTTTTTTGCTCCAAACACCGCCGAAAGCGAAAACAGGTGCTTTTGAGGATGGAGTCCGCAGGAAAGCAGAGAGGGCCAAATTGTGTGGGGCATTTGAAGGGGTTCCAGGAAGCAGTGAGGACCAGCATCACTTTTCCCCGCTGGCACCTTTACTGTGGCAGCAAAAGCTGGACGTTTGTCTTTTTTGCTCCAAACACCGCCGAAAGCGAAGACAGGTGCTTTTGAGGATGGAGTCCGCAGGAAAGCAGGGAGGGCCAAATTATCTGGGGCATTTGAAGGGGTTCCAGGAGGCAGTGAGGACCAGCATCACTTTTCCCCGCTGGCACCTTTGCTGTGGCAGCAAAAGCTGGACGTTTGTCTTTTTTGCTCCAAACACCGCCGAAAGCGAAAACAGGTGCTTTTGAGGCTGGAGTCCGCAGGAAAGCAGAGAGGGCCAAATTGTCTGGGGCATTTGAAGGGGTTCCAGGAGGCAGTGAGGACCAGCATCACTTTTCCCCGCTGCCACTTTGCTGTGGCAGCAAAACCTGGGCGTTTGTCTTCTTTGCTCCAAACATTGCTGAAAACGAAAACAGGTGCTTTTGAGGATGGAGTCCACAGGAAAGCAGAGAGGGCCAAATTATCTGGGGCATTTGAAGGGGTTCCAGGAGGCAGTGAGGACCAGCATCACTTTTCCCCGCTGGCACCTTTGCTGTTGCAACAAAAGCTGGATGTTTGTCTTTTTTGCTCCGGAGGGCGCCAAAAGCGAAAACAGGTGCTTTTGAGGCTGGAGTCCGCAGGAAAGCAGAGAGGGCCAAATTGTCTGGGGAATTTGGAGGGGTTCCAGGAGGCAGTGAGGACCAGCATCACTTTTCCCCGCTGGCACCTTTGCTGTGGCAGCAAAAGCTGGACGTTTGTCTTTTTTGCCCAAAAAACGCTGAAAGCGAAAACAGGTGCTTTTGAGGCTGGAGTCCGCAGGAAAGCAGAGAGGGCCAAATTGTCTGGGGCACTTGAAGGGGTTCCAGGAGGCAGTGAGGACCAGCATCACTTTTCCCCGCTGGCACCTTTGCTGTGGCAGCAAAAGCTGGACGTTTGTCTTTTTTGCTCCAAACACCGCCGAAAGCGAAAACAGGTGCTTTTGAGGATGGAGTCCACAGGAAAGCAGAGAGGGCCAAATTGTCTGGGGCATTTGAAGGGGTTCCAGGAGGCAGTGAGGACCAGCATCACTTTTCCCCGCTGGCACCTTTGCTGTGGCAGCAAAAGCTGGACGTTTGTCTTTTTTGCTCCAAACACCGCCGAAAGCGAAAACAGGTGCTTTTGAGGATGGAGTCCGCAGGAAAGCAGAGAGGGCCAAATTGTCTGGGGCATTTGAAGGGGTTCCAGGAGGCAGTGAGGACCAGCATCACTTTTCCCCGCTGCCACCTTTGCTGTGGCAGCAAAAGCTGGACGTTTGTCTTTTTTGCTCCAAACACCGCCGAAAGTGAAAACAGGTGCTTTTGAGGCTGGAGTCCGCAGGAAAGCAGAGAGGGCCAAATTGTCTGGGGCATTTGAAGGGGTTGCAGGAGGCAGTGAGGACCAGCATCACTTTTCCCCGCTGGCACCTTTGCTGTGGCAGCAAAAGCTGGACGTTTGTCTTTTTTGCTCCAAACACCGCCGAAAGCGAAAACAGGTGCTTTTGAGGATGGAGTCCGCAGGAAAGCAGAGAGGGCCAAATTGTGTGGGGCATTTGAAGGGGTTCCAGGAAGCAGTGAGGACCAGCATCACTTTTCCCCGCTGGCACCTTTGCTGTGGCAGCAAAAGCTGGACGTTTGTCTTTTTTGCTCCAAACACCGCCGAAAGAGAAAACAGGTGCTTTTGAGGATGGAGTCCGCAGGAAAGCAGAGAGGGCCAAATTGTCTGGGGCATTTGAAGGGGTTCCAGGAGGCAGTGAGGACCAGCATCACTTTTCCCCGCTGCCACCTTTGCTGTGGCAGCAAAAGCTGGACGTTTGTCTTTTTTGCTCCAAACACCGCCGAAAGCGAAAACAGGTGCTTTTGAGGATGGAGTCCGCAGGAAAGCAGAGAGGGCCAAATTGTCTGGGGCATTTGAAGGGGTTCCAGGAGGCAGTGAGGACCAGCATCACTTTTCCCCGCTGCCACCTTTGCTGTGGCAGCAAAAGCTGGATGTTTGTCTTTTTTGCTCCCGAGTGCGCCGAAAGCGAAAACAGGTGCTTTTGAGGCTGGAGTCCGCAGGAAAGCATAGAGGGCCAAATTGTCTGGGAAATTTGGAGGGGTTCCAGGAGGCAGTGAGGACCAGCATCACTTTTCCCCGCTGCCACCTTTGCTGTGGCAGCAAAAGCTGGACGTTTGTCTTTTTTGCTCCAAACACCGCCGAAAGCGAAAACAGGTGCTTTTGAGGCTGGAGTCCGCAGGAAAGCAGAGAGGGCTAAATTGTCTGGGGCATTTGAAGGGGTTCCAGGAGGCAGTGAGGACCAGCATCACTTTTCCCCACTGCCACCTTTGCTGTGGCAGCAAAAGCTGGATGTTTGTCTTTTTTGCTCCCGAGGGCGCCGAAAGCGAAAACAGGTGCTTTTGAGGCTGGAGTCCGCAGGAAAGCAGAGAGGGCTAAATTGTCTGGGGCATTTGAAGGGGTTCCAGGAGGCAGTGAGGACCAGCATCACTTTTCCCCACTGCCACCTTTGCTGTGGCAGCAAAAGCTGGACGTTTGTCTTTTTTGCTCCAAACACCGCCGAAAGCGAAAACAGGTGCTTTTGAGGATGGAGTCCGCAGGAAAGCAGAGAGGGCCAAATTGTCTGGGGCATTTGAAGGGGTTGCAGGAGGCAGTGAGGACCAGCATCACTTTTCCCCGCTGGCACCTTTGCTGTGGCAGCAAAAGCTGGACGTTTGTCTTTTTTGCTCCAAACACCGCCGAAAGCGAAAACAGGTGCTTTTGAGGCTGGAGTCCGCAGGAAAGCAGAGAGGGCCAAATTATCTGGGGCATTTGAAGGGGTTCCAGGAGGCAGTGAGGACCAGCATCACTTTTCCCCGCTGGCACCTTTGCTGTGGCAGCAAAAGCTGGACGTTTGTGTTTTTTGCTCCAAACACCGCCGAAAGCGAAAACAGGTGCTTTTGAGGATGGAGTCCGCAGGAAAGCAGAGAGGGCCAAATTGTCTGGGGCATTTGAAGGGGTTCCAGGAGGCAGAGAGGACCAGCATCACTTTTCCCCGCTGGCACCTTTGCTGTGGCAGCAAAAGCTGGACGTTTGTCTTTTTTTGCTCCAAACACCGCCGAAAGTGAAAACAGGTGCTTTTGAGGCTGGAGTCCGCAGGAAAGCAGAGAGGGCCAAATTGTCTGGGGCATTTGAAGGGGTTCCAGGAGGCAGTGAGGACCAGCATCACTTTTCCCCGCTGGCACCTTTGCTGTGGCAGCAAAAGCTGGACGTTTGTCTTTTTTGCTCCAAACACCGCCGAAAGCGAAAACAGGTGCTTTTGAGGATGGAGTCCGCAGGAAAGCAGAGAGGGCCAAATTGTGTGGGGCATTTGAAGGGGTTCCAGGAAGCAGTGAGGACCAGCATCACTTTTCCCCGCTGGCACCTTTGCTGTGGCAGCAAAAGCTGGACGTTTGTCTTTTTTGCTCCAAACACCGCCGAAAGAGAAAACAGGTGCTTTTGAGGATGGAGTCCGCAGGAAAGCAGAGAGGGCCAAATTATCTGGGGCATTTGAAGGGGTTCCAGGAGGCAGTGAGGACCAGCATCACTTTTCCCCGCTGGCACCTTTGCTGTGGCAGCAAAAGCTGGACGTTTGTCTTTTTTGCTCCAAACAGCGCCGAAAGCGAAAAAAGGTGCTTTTGAGGATGGAGTCCGCAGGAAAGCAGAGAGGGCCAAATTGTCTGGGGCATTTGAAGGGGTTCCAGGAGGCAGTGAGGACCAGCATCACTTTTCCCCGCTGCCACCTTTGCTGTGGCAGCAAAAGCTGGATGTTTGTCTTTTTTGCTCCCGAGTGCGCCGAAAGCGAAAACAGGTGCTTTTGAGGCTGGAGTCCGCAGGAAAGCATAGAGGGCCAAATTGTCTGGGAAATTTGGAGGGGTTCCAGGAGGCAGTGAGGACCAGCATCACTTTTCCCCGCTGCCACCTTTGCTGTGGCAGCAAAAGCTGGACGTTTGTCTTTTTTGCTCCAAACACGGCCGAAAGCGAAAACAGGTGCTTTTGAGGCTGGAGTCCGCAGGAAAGCAGAAAGGGCTAAATTGTCTGGGGCATTTGAAGGGGTTCCAGGAGGCAGTGAGGACCAGCATCACTTTTCCCCACTGCCACCTTTGCTGTGGCAGCAAAAGCTGGATGTTTGTCTTTTTTGCTCCCGAGGGCGCCGAAAGCGAAAACAGGTGCTTTTGAGGCTGGAGTCCGCAGGAAAGGAGAGAGGGCCAAATTGTCTGGGGCATTTGAAGGGGTTCCAGGAGGCAGTGAGGACCAGCATCACTTTTCCCCACTGCCACCTTTGCTGTGGCAGCAAAAGCTGGACGTTTGTCTTTTTTGCTCCAAACACCGCCGAAAGCGAAAACAGGTGCTTTTGAGGCTGGAGTCCGCAGGAAAGCAGAGAGGGCCAAATTGTCTGGGGCATTTGAAGGGGTTGCAGGAGGCAGTGAGGACCAGCATCACTTTTCCCCACTGCCACCTTTGCTGTGGCAGCAAAAGCTGGACGTTTGTCTTTTTTGCTCCAAACACCGCCGAAAGCGAAAACAGGTGCTTTTGAGGATGGAGTCCGCAGGAAAGCAGAGAGGGCCAAATTATCTGGGGCATTTGAAGGGGTTCCAGGAGGCAGTGAGGACCAGCATCACTTTTCCCCACTGCCACCTTTGCTGTGGCAGCAAAAGCTGGACGTTTGTGTTTTTTGCTCCAAACACCGCCGAAAGCGAAAACAGGTGCTTTTGAGGATGGAGTCCGCAGGAAAGCAGAGAGGGCCAAATTGTCTGGGGCATTTGAAGGGGTTCCAGGAGGCAGTGAGGACCAGCATCACTTTTCCCCGCTGGCACCTTTGCTGTGGCAGCAAAAGCTGGACGTTTGTCTTTTTTGCTCCGGAGGGCTCCGAAAGTGATAACAGGTGCTTTTGAGGATGGAGTCCGCAGGAAAGCAGAGAGGGCCAAATTGTCTGGGGCATTTGAAGGGGTTCCAGGAGGCATTGAGGACCAGCATCACTTTTCCCCGCTGCCACCTTTGCTGTGGCAGCAAAAGCTGGACGTTTGTCTTTTTTGCTCCGGAGGGCGCCGAAAGTGAAAACAGGTGCTTTTGAGGATGGAGTCCGCAGGAAAGCAGAGAGGGCCAAATTGTGTGGGGCATTTGAAGGGGTTCCAGGAGGCAGTGAGGACCAGCATCACTTTTCCCCGCTGCCACCTTTGCTGTGGCAGCAAAAGCTGGACGTTTGTCTTTTTTGCTCCAAACACGGCCGAAAGTCAAGACAGGTGCTTTTGAGGATGGAGTCCGCAGGAAAGCAGAGAGGGCCAAATTGTCTGGGGCATTTGAAGGGGTTCCAGGAGGCAGTGAGGACCAGCATCACTTTTCCCCGCTGGCACCTTTGCTGTGGCAGCAAAAGCTGGACGTTTGTCTTTTTTGCTCCAAACACCGCAGAAAGCGAAAACAGGTGCTTTTGAGGATGGAGTCCGCAGGAAAGCAGAGAGGGCCAAATTGTCTGGGGCATTTGAAGGGGTTCCAGGAGGCAGTGAGGACCAGCATCACTTTTCCCCGCTGCCACCTTTGCTGTGGCAGCAAAAGCTGGACGTTTGTCTTTTTTGCTCCAAACACCGCCGAAAGTGAAAACAGGTGCTTTTGAGGCTGGAGTCCGCAGGAAAGCAGAGAGGGCCAAATTGTCTGGGGCATTTGAAGGGGTTCCAGGAGGCAGTGAGGACCAGCATCACTTTTCCCCGCTGGCACCTTTGCTGTGGCAGCAAAAGCTGGACGTTTGTCTTTTTTGCTCCAAACACCGCCGAAAGCGAAAACAGGTGCTTTTGAGGCTGGAGTCCGCAGGAAAGCAGAGAGGGCCAAATTGTGTGGGGCATTTGAAGGGGTTCCAGGAAGCAGTGAGGACCAGCATCACTTTTCCCCGCTGGCACCTTTGCTGTGGCAGCAAAAGCTGGACGTTTGTCTTTTTTGCTCCAAACACCGCCGAAAGAGAAAACAGGTGCTTTTGAGGATGGAGTCCGCAGGAAAGCAGAGAGGGCCAAATTGTCTGGGGCATTTGAAGGGGTTCCAGGAGGCAGTGAGGACCAGCATCACTTTTCCCCGCTGGCACCTTTGCTGTGGCAGCAAAAGCTGGACGTTTGTCTTTTTTGCTCCAAACACCGCCGAAAGCGAAAACAGGTGCTTTTGAGGATGGAGTCCGCAGGAAAGCAGAGAGGGCCAAATTGTCTGGGGCATTTGAAGGGGTTCCAGGAGGCAGTGAGGACCAGCATCACTTTTCCCCGCTGCCACCTTTGCTGTGGCAGCAAAAGCTGGATGTTTGTCTTTTTTGCTCCCGAGTGCGCCGAAAGCGAAAACAGGTGCTTTTGAGGCTGGAGTCCGCAGGAAAGCATAGAGGGCCAAATTGTCTGGGAAATTTGGAGGGGTTCCAGGAGGCAGTGAGGACCAGCATCACTTTTCCCCGCTGCCACCTTTGCTGTGGCAGCAAAAGCTGGACGTTTGTCTTTTTTGCTCCAAACACCGCCGAAAGCGAAAACAGGTGCTTTTGAGGCTGGAGTCCGCAGGAAAGCAGAGAGGGCTAAATTGTCTGGGGCATTTGAAGGGGTTCCAGGAGGCAGTGAGGACCAGCATCACTTTTCCCCACTGCCACCTTTGCTGTGGCAGCAAAAGCTGGATGTTTGTCTTTTTTGCTCCCGAGGGCGCCGAAAGCGAAAACAGGTGCTTTTGAGGCTGGAGTCCGCAGGAAAGCAGAGAGGGCCAAATTGTCTGGGGCATTTGAAGGGGTTCCAGGAGGCAGTGAGGACCAGCATCACTTTTCCCCACTGCCACCTTTGCTGTGGCAGCAAAAGCTGGACGTTTGTCTTTTTTGCTCCAAACACCGCCGAAAGCGAAAACAGGTGCTTTTGAGGATGGAGTCCGCAGGAAAGCAGAGAGGGCCAAATTGTCTGGGGCATTTGAAGGGGTTCCAGGAGGCAGTGAGGACCAGCATCACTTTTCCCCGCTGCCACCTTTGCTGTGGCAGCAAAAGCTGGACGTTTGTCTTTTTTGCTCCAAACACCGCCGAAAGCGAAAACAGGTGCTTTTGAGGATGGAGTCCGCAGGAAAGCAGAGAGGGCCAAATTGTCTGGGGCATTTGAAGGGGTTCCAGGAGGCAGTGAGGACCAGCATCACTTTTCCCCGCTGCCACCTTTGCTGTGGCAGCAAAAGCTGGACGTTTGTCTTTTTTGCTCCGGAGAGCGCCGAAAGCGAAAACAGGTGCTTTTGAGGATGGAGTCCGCAGGAAAGCAGAGAGGGCCAAATTGTCTGGGGAATTTTGAGGGGTTCCAGGAGGCAGTGAGGACCAGCATCACTTTTCCCCGCTGGCACCTTTGCTGTGGCAGCAAAAGCTGGACGTTTGTCTTTTTTGCTCCAAACACCGCCGAAAGCGAAAACAGGTGCTTTTGAGGCTGGAGTCCGCAGGAAAGCAGAGAGGGCCAAATTGTCTGGGGCATTTGAAGGGGTTGCAGGAGGCAGTGAGGACCAGCATCACTTTTCCCCGCTGGCACCTTTGCTGTGGCAGCAAAAGCTGGACGTTTGTCTTTTTTGCTCCAAACACCGCCGAAATCGAAAACAGGTGCTTTTGAGGCTGGAGTCCGCAGGAAAGCAGAGAGGGCCAAATTATCTGGGGCATTTGAAGGGGTTCCAGGAGGCAGTGAGGACCAGCATCACTTTTCCCCACTGCCACCTTTGCTGTGGCAGCAAAAGCTGGACGTTTGTGTTTTTTGCTCCAAACACCGCCGAAAGCGAAAACAGGTGCTTTTGAGGATGGAGTCCGCAGGAAAGCAGAGAGGGCCAAATTGTCTGGGGCATTTGAAGGGGTTCCAGGAGGCAGTGAGGACCAGCATCACTTTTCCCCGCTGGCACCTTTGCTGTGGCAGCAAAAGCTGGACGTTTGTCTTTTTTGCTCCGGAGGGCGCCGAAAGTGAAAACAGGTGCTTTTGAGGATGGAGTCCGCAGGAAAGCAGAGAGGGCCAAATTGTGTGGGGCATTTGAAGGGGTTCCAGGAGGCAGTGAGGACCAGCATCACTTTTCCCCGCTGCCACCTTTGCTGTGGCAGCAAAAGCTGGACGTTTGTCTTTTTTGCTCCAAACACCGCCGAAAGAGAAAACAGGTGCTTTTGAGGATGGAGTCCGCAGGAAAGCAGAGAGGGCCAAATTGTCTGGGGCATTTGAAGGGGTTCCAGGAGGCAGTGAGGACCAGCATCACTTTTCCCCGCTGCCACCTTTGCTGTGGCAGCAAAACCTGGACGTTTGTCTTCTTTGCTCCAAACATTGCTGAAAACGAAAACAGGTGCTTTTGAGGATGGAGTCCGCAGGAAAGCAGAGAGGGCCAAATTATCTGGGGCATTTGAAGGGGTTCCAGGAGGCAGTGAGGACCAGCATCACTTTTCCCCGCTGGCACCTTTGCTGTTGCAACAAAAGCTGGATGTTTGTCTTTTTTGCTCCCGAGGGCGCCGAAAGCGAAAACAGGTGCTTTTGAGGCTGGAGTCCGCAGGAAAGCAGAGAGGGCCAACTTGTCTGGGGAATTTGGAGGGGTTCCAGGAGGCAGTGAGGACCAGCATCACTTTTCCCCGCTGGCACCTTTGCTGTGGCAGCAAAAGCTGGACGTTTGTCTTTTTTGCTCCAAACACCGCCAAAAGCGAAAACAGGTGCTTTTGAGGCTGGAGTCCGCAGGAAAGCAGAGAGGGCCAAATTGTCTGGGGCATTTGAAGGGGTTCCAGGAGGCAGTGAGGACCAGCATCACTTTTCCCCGCTGGCACCTTTGCTGTGGCAGCAAAAGCTGGACGTTTGTCTTTTTTGCTCCAAACACCGCCGAAAGCGAAAACAGGTGCTTTTGAGGATGGAGTCCGCAGGAAAGCAGAGAGGGCCAAATTATCTGGGGCATTTGAAGGGGTTCCAGGAGGCAGTGAGGACCAGCATCACTTTTCCCCACTGCCACCTTTGCTGTGGCAGCAAAACCTGGACGTTTGTCTTCTTTACTCCAAACATTGCTGAAAACGAAAACAGGTGCTTTTGAGGCTGGAGTCCACAGGAAAGCAGAGAGGGCCAAATTGTCTGGGGCATTTGAATGGGTTCCAGGAGGCAGTGAGGACCAGCATCACTTTTCCCCACTGCCACCTTTGCTGTGGCAGCAAAAGCTGGACGTTTGTCTTTTTTGCTCCAAACACCGCCGAAAGCAAAAACAGGTGCTTTTGAGGCTGGAGTCCGCAGGAAAGCAGAGAGGGCCAAATTGTGTGGGGCATTTGAAGGGGTTCCAGGAGGCAGTGAGGACCAGCATCACTTTTCCCCACTGCCACCTTTGCTGTGGCAGCAAAAGCTGGATGTTTGTCTTTTTTGCTCCCGAGGGCGCCGAAAGCGAAAACAGGTGCTTTTGAGGATGGAGTCCGCAGGAAAGCAGAGAGGGCCAAATTGTCTGGGGCATTTGAAGGGGTTCCAGGAGGCAGTGAGGACCAGCATCACTTTTCCCCGCTGGCACCTTTGCTGTGGCAGCAAAAGCTGGACGTTTGTCTTTTTTGCTCCGGAGAGCGCCGAAAGCGAAAACAGGTGCTTTTGAGGATGGAGTCCGCAGGAAAGCAGAGAGGGCCAAATTGTCTGGGGCATTTGGAGGGGTTCCAGGAGGCAGTGAGGACCAGCATCACTTTTCCCCGCTGCCACCTTTGCTGTGGCAGCAAAAGCTGGATGTTTGTCTTTTTTGCTCCCGAGGGCGCCGAAAGCGAAAACAGGTGCTTTTGAGGATGGAGTCCGCAGGAAAGCAGAGAGGGCCAAATTGTGTGGGGCATTTGAAGGGGTTCCAGGAGGCAGTGAGGACCAGCATCACTTTTCCCCACTGCCACCTTTGCTGTGGCAGCAAAAGCTGGACGTTTGTCTTTTTTGCTCCAAACACCGCCGAAATCGAAAACAGGTGCTTTTGAGGATGGAGTCCGCAGGAAAGCAGAGAGGGCCAAATTATCTGGGGCATTTGAAGGGGTTCCAGGAGGCAGTGAGGACCAGCATCACTTTTCCCCGCTGGCACCTTTGCTGTGGCAGCAAAAGCTGGACGTTTGTCTTTTTTGCTCCAAACACCGCCGAAAGTGAAAACAGGTGCTTTTGAGGATGGAGTCCGCAGGAAAGCAGAGAGGGCCAAATTGTCTGGGGCATTTGAAGGGGTTCCAGGAGGCAGTGAGGACCAGCATCACTTTTCCCCGCTGGCACCTTTGCTGTGGCAGCAAAAGCTGGACGGTTATCTTTTTTGCTCCGGAGGGCGCCGAAAGTGAAAAAAGGTGCTTTTGAGGCTGGAGTCCGCAGGAAAGCAGAGAGGGCCAAATTGTCTGGGGCATTTGAAGGGGTTCCAGGAGGCAGTGAGGACCAGCATCACTTTTCCCCGCTGGCACGTTTGCTGTGGCAGCAAAAGCTGGACGTTTGTCTTTTTTGCTCCAAACACCGCCGAAAGCGAAAACAGGTGCTTTTGAGGATGGAGTCCGCAGGAAAGCAGAGAGGGCCAAATTGTCTGGGGCATTTGAAGGGGTTCCAGGAGGCAGTGAGGACCAGCATCACTTTTCCCCGCTGCCACCTTTGCTGTGGCAGTAAAAGCTGGACGTTTGTCTTTTTTGCTCCGGAGGGCGCCGAAAGCGAAAAAAGGTGCTTTTGAGGATGGAGTCCGCAGGAAGGCAGAGAGGGCCAAATTGTCTGGGGCATTTGAAGGGGTTCCAGGAGGCAGTGAGGACCAGCATCACTTTTCCCCACTGCCACGTTTGCTGTGGCAGCAAAAGCTGGACGTTTGTCTTTTTTGCTCCAAACAGCGCCGAAAGCGAAAACAGGTGCTTTTGAGGATGGAGTCCGCAGGAAAGCAGAGAGGGCCAAATTGTCTGGGGCATTTGAAGGGGTTCCAGGAGGCAGTGAGGACCAGCATCACTTTTCCCCGCTGGCACCTTTGCTGTGGCAGCAAAAGCTGGACGGTTATCTTTTTTGCTCCGGAGGGCGCCGAAAGTGAAAAAAGGTGCTTTTGAGGCTGGAGTCCGCAGGAAAGCAGAGAGGGCCAAATTGTCTGGGGCATTTGAAGGGGTTCCAGGAGGCAGTGAGGACCAGCATCACTTTTCCCCGCTGCCACCTTTGCTGTGGCAGCAAAAGCTGGACGTTTGTCTTTTTTGCTCCAAACACCGCCGAAAGCGAAAACAGGTGCTTTTGAGGCTGGAGTCCGCAGGAAAGCAGAGAGGGCCAAATTGTCTGGGGCATTTGAAGGGGTTCCAGGAGGCAGTGAGGACCAGCATCACTTTTCCCCGCTGCCACCTTTGCTGTGGCAGCAAAACCTGGACGTTTGTCTTCTTTGCTCCAAACATTGCTGAAAACGAAAACAGGTGCTTTTGAGGATGGAGTCCACAGGAAAGCAGAGAGGGCCAAATTATCTGGGGCATTTGAAGGGGTTCCAGGAGGCAGTGAGGACCAGCATCACTTTTCCCCGCTGGCACCTTTGCTGTTGCAACAAAAGCTGGATGTTTGTCTTTTTTGCTCCAAACAGAGCCAAAAGCGAAAACAGGTGCTTTTGAGGCTGGAGTCCGCAGGAAAGCAGAGAGGGCCAAATTGTCTGGGGAATTTGGAGGGGTTCCAGGAGGCAGTGAGGACCAGCATCACTTTTCCCCGCTGCCACCTTTGCTGTGGCAGCAAAAGCTGGACGTTTGTCTTTTTTGCTCCAAACACCGCCGAAAGCGAAAACAGGTGCTTTTGAGGCTGGAGTCCGCAGGAAAGCAGAGAGGGCCAAATTGTCTGGGGCATTTGAAGGGGTTCCAGGAGGCAGTGAGGACCAGCATCACTTTTCCCCACTGCCACCTTTGCTGTGGCAGCAAAACCTGGACGTTTGTCTTCTTTACTCCAAACATTGCTGAAAACGAAAACAGGTGCTTTTGAGGATGGAGTCCACAGGAAAGCAGAGAGGGCCAAATTGTCTGGGGCATTTGAAGGGGTTCCAGGAGGCAGTGAGGACCAGCATCACTTTTCCCCGCTGGCACCTTTGCTGTGGCAGCAAAAGCTGGATGTTTGTCTTTTTTGCTCCCGAGTGCGCCGAAAGCGAAAACAGGTGCTTTTGAGGCTGGAGTCCGCAGGAAAGCATAGAGGGCCAAATTGTCTGGGAAATTTGGAGGGGTTCCAGGAGGCAGTGAGGACCAGCATCACTTTTCCCCGCTGGCACTTTTGCTGTGGCAGCAAAAGCTGGACGTTTGTCTTTTTTGCTCCAAACACCGCCGAAAGCGAAAACAGGTGCTTTTGAGGATGGAGTCCGCAGGAAAGCAGAGAGGGCTAAATTGTCTGGGGCATTTGAAGGGGTTCCAGGAGGCAGTGAGGACCAGCATCACTTTTCCCCACTGCCACCTTTGCTGTGGCAGCAAAAGCTGGACGTTTGTCTTTTTTGCTCCAAACACCGCCGAAAGCGAAAACAGGTGCTTTTGAGGATGGAGTCCGCAGGAAAGCAGAGAGGGCCAAATTGTCTGGGGCATTTGAAGGGGTTCCAGGAGGCAGTGAGGACCCGCATCACTTTTCCCCGCTGGCACCTTTGCTGTGGCAGCAAAAGCTGGACGTTTGTCTTTTTTGCTCCAAACACCGCCAAAAGCGAAAACAGGTGCTTTTGAGGATGGAGTCCGCAGGAAAGCAGAGAGGGCCAAATTGTCTGGGGCATTTGAAGGGGTTCCAGGAGGCAGTGAGGACCAGCATCACTTTTCCCCGCTGGCACCTTTGCTGTGGCAGCAAAAGCTGGACGTTTGTCTTTTTTGCTCCAAACACCGCCGAAAGCGAAAACAGGTGCTTTTGAGGATGGAGTCCGCAGGAAAGCAGAGAGGGCCAAATTGTCTGGGGCATTTGAAGGGGTTCCAGGAGGCAGTGAGGACCAGCATCACTTTTCCCCGCTGGCACCTTTGCTGTGGCAGCAAAAGCTGGACGTTTGTCTATTTTGCTCCAAACACCGCCGAAAACGAAAACAGGTGCTTTTGAGGATGGAGTCCGCAGGAAAGCAGAGAGGGCCAAATTGTCTGGGGCATTTGAAGGGGTTCCAGGAGGCAGTGAGGACCAGCATCACTTTTCCCCGCTGGCACCTTTGCTGTGGCAGCAAAAGCTGGACGTTTGTCTTTTTTGCTCCGGAGAGCGCCGAAAGCGAAAACAGGTGCTTTTCAGGATGGAGTCCGCAGGAAAGCAGAGAGGGCCAAATTGTCTGGGGAATTTGGAGGGGTTCCAGGAGGCAGTGAGGACCAGCATCACTTTTCCCCGCTGGCACCTTTGCTGTGGCAGCAAAAGCTGGACGTTTGTCTTCTTTGCTCCAAACATTGCTGAAAACGAAAACAGGTGCTTTTGAGGATGGAGTCCGCAGGAAAGCAGAGAGGGCCAAATTATCTGGGGCATTTGAAGGGGTTCCAGGAGGCAGTGAGGACCAGCATCACTTTTCCCCGCTGGCACCTTTGCTGTTGCAACAAAAGCTGGATGTTTGTCTTTTTTGCTCCCGAGGGCGCCGAAAGCGAAAACAGGTGCTTTTGAGGCTGGAGTCCGCAGGAAAGCAGAGAGGGCCAACTTGTCTGGGGAATTTGGAGGGGTTCCAGGAGGCAGTGAGGACCAGCATCACTTTTCCCCGCTGGCACCTTTGCTGTGGCAGCAAAAGCTGGACGTTTGTCTTTTTTGCTCCAAACACCGCCAAAAGCGAAAACAGGTGCTTTTGAGGCTGGAGTCCGCAGGAAAGCAGAGAGGGCCAAATTGTCTGGGGCATTTGAAGGGGTTCCAGGAGGCAGTGAGGACCAGCATCACTTTTCCCCGCTGGCACCTTTGCTGTGGCAGCAAAAGCTGGACGTTTGTCTTTTTTGCTCCAAACACCGCCGAAAGCGAAAACAGGTGCTTTTGAGGATGGAGTCCGCAGGAAAGCAGAGAGGGCCAAATTATCTGGGGCATTTGAAGGGGTTCCAGGAGGCAGTGAGGACCAGCATCACTTTTCCCCACTGCCACCTTTGCTGTGGCAGCAAAACCTGGACGTTTGTCTTCTTTACTCCAAACATTGCTGAAAACGAAAACAGGTGCTTTTGAGGCTGGAGTCCACAGGAAAGCAGAGAGGGCCAAATTGTCTGGGGCATTTGAAGGGGTTCCAGGAGGCAGTGAGGACCAGCATCACTTTTCCCCACTGCCACCTTTGCTGTGGCAGCAAAAGCTGGACGTTTGTCTTTTTTGCTCCAAACACCGCCGAAAGCAAAAACAGGTGCTTTTGAGGATGGAGTCCGCAGGAAAGCAGAGAGGGCCAAATTGTCTGGGGCATTTGGAGGGGTTCCAGGAGGCAGTGAGGACCAGCATCACTTTTCCCCGCTGCCACCTTTGCTGTGGCAGCAAAAGCTGGATGTTTGTCTTTTTTGCTCCCGAGGGCGCCGAAAGCGAAAACAGGTGCTTTTGAGGATGGAGTCCGCAGGAAAGCAGAGAGGGCCAAATTGTGTGGGGCATTTGAAGGGGTTCCAGGAGGCAGTGAGGACCAGCATCACTTTTCCCCACTGCCACCTTTGCTGTGGCAGCAAAAGCTGGACGTTTGTCTTTTTTGCTCCAAACACCGCCGAAATCGAAAACAGGTGCTTTTGAGGATGGAGTCCGCAGGAAAGCAGAGAGGGCCAAATTATCTGGGGCATTTGAAGGGGTTCCAGGAGGCAGTGAGGACCAGCATCACTTTTCCCCGCTGGCACCTTTGCTGTGGCAGCAAAAGCTGGACGTTTGTCTTTTTTGCTCCAAACACCGCCGAAAGTGAAAACAGGTGCTTTTGAGGATGGAGTCCGCAGGAAAGCAGAGAGGGCCAAATTGTCTGGGGCATTTGAAGGGGTTCCAGGAGGCAGTGAGGACCAGCATCACTTTTCCCCGCTGGCACCTTTGCTGTGGCAGCAAAAGCTGGACGGTTATCTTTTTTGCTCCGGAGGGCGCCGAAAGTGAAAAAAGGTGCTTTTGAGGCTGGAGTCCGCAGGAAAGCAGAGAGGGCCAAATTGTCTGGGGCATTTGAAGGGGTTCCAGGAGGCAGTGAGGACCAGCATCACTTTTCCCCGCTGGCACCTTTGCTGTGGCAGCAAAAGCTGGACGTTTGTCTTTTTTGCTCCAAACACCGCCGAAAGCGAAAACAGGTGCTTTTGAGGATGGAGTCCGCAGGAAAGCAGAGAGGGCCAAATTGGCTGGGGCATTTGAAGGGGTTCCAGGAGGCAGTGAGGACCAGCATCACTTTTCCCCGCTGCCACCTTTGCTGTGGCAGTAAAAGCTGGACGTTTGTCTTTTTTGCTCCGGAGGGCGCCGAAAGCGAAAAAAGGTGCTTTTGAGGATGGAGTCCGCAGGAAGGCAGAGAGGGCCAAATTGTCTGGGGCATTTGAAGGGGTTCCAGGAGGCATTGAGGACCAGCATCACTTTTCCCCACTGCCACGTTTGCTGTGGCAGCAAAAGCTGGACGTTTGTCTTTTTTGCTCCAAACAGCGCCGAAAGCGAAAACAGGTGCTTTTGAGGATGGAGTCCGCAGGAAAGCAGAGAGGGCCAAATTGTCTGGGGCATTTGAAGGGGTTCCAGGAGGCAGTGAGGACCAGCATCACTTTTCCCCGCTGGCACCTTTGCTGTGGCAGCAAAAGCTGGACGGTTATCTTTTTTGCTCCGGAGGGCGCCGAAAGTGAAAAAAGGTGCTTTTGAGGCTGGAGTCCGCAGGAAAGCAGAGAGGGCCAAATTGTCTGGGGCATTTGAAGGGGTTCCAGGAGGCAGTGAGGACCAGCATCACTTTTCCCCGCTGGCACCTTTGCTGTGGCAGCAAAAGCTGGACGTTTGTCTTTTTTGCTCCAAACACCGCCGAAAGTGAAAAAAGGTGCTTTTGAGGATGGAGTCCGCAGGAAAGCAGAGAGGGCCAAATTGTCTGGGGCATTTGAAGGGGTTCCAGGAGGCAGTGAGGACCAGCATCACTTTTCCCCGCTGGCACCTTTGCTGTGGCAGCAAAAGCTGGACGTTTGTCTTTTTTGCTCCAAACACCGCCGAAAGCGAAAACAGGTGCTTTTGAGGCTGGAGTCCGCAGGAAAGCAGAGAGGGCCAAATTGTCTGGGGCATTTGAAGGGGTTCCAGGAGGCAGTGAGGACCAGCATCACTTTTCCCCGCTGGCACCTTTGCTGTGGCAGCAAAAGCTGGACGTTTGTCTATTTTGCTCCAAACACCGCCGAAAACGAAAACAGGTGCTTTTGAGGATGGAGTCCGCAGGAAAGCAGAGAGGGCCAAATTGTCTGGGGCATTTGAAGGGGTTCCAGGAGGCAGTGAGGACCAGCATCACTTTTCCCCGCTGGCACCTTTGCTGTGGCAGCAAAAGCTGGACGTTTGTCTTTTTTGCTCCGGAGAGCGCCGAAAGCGAAAACAGGTGCTTTTCAGGATGGAGTCCGCAGGAAAGCAGAGAGGGCCAAATTGTCTGGGGAATTTGGAGGGGTTCCAGGAGGCAGTGAGGACCAGCATCACTTTTCCCCGCTGGCACCTTTGCTGTGGCAGCAAAAGCTGGACGTTTGTCTTCTTTGCTCCAAACATTGCTGAAAACGAAAACAGGTGCTTTTGAGGATGGAGTCCGCAGGAAAGCAGAGAGGGCCAAATTATCTGGGGCATTTGAAGGGGTTCCAGGAGGCAGTGAGGACCAGCATCACTTTTCCCCGCTGGCACCTTTGCTGTTGCAACAAAAGCTGGATGTTTGTCTTTTTTGCTCCCGAGGGCGCCGAAAGCGAAAACAGGTGCTTTTGAGGCTGGAGTCCGCAGGAAAGCAGAGAGGGCCAACTTGTCTGGGGAATTTGGAGGGGTTCCAGGAGGCAGTGAGGACCAGCATCACTTTTCCCCGCTGGCACCTTTGCTGTGGCAGCAAAAGCTGGACGTTTGTCTTTTTTGCTCCAAACACCGCCAAAAGCGAAAACAGGTGCTTTTGAGGCTGGAGTCCGCAGGAAAGCAGAGAGGGCCAAATTGTCTGGGGCATTTGAAGGGGTTCCAGGAGGCAGTGAGGACCAGCATCACTTTTCCCCGCTGGCACCTTTGCTGTGGCAGCAAAAGCTGGACGTTTGTCTTTTTTGCTCCAAACACCGCCGAAAGCGAAAACAGGTGCTTTTGAGGATGGAGTCCGCAGGAAAGCAGAGAGGGCCAAATTATCTGGGGCATTTGAAGGGGTTCCAGGAGGCAGTGAGGACCAGCATCACTTTTCCCCACTGCCACCTTTGCTGTGGCAGCAAAACCTGGACGTTTGTCTTCTTTACTCCAAACATTGCTGAAAACGAAAACAGGTGCTTTTGAGGCTGGAGTCCACAGGAAAGCAGAGAGGGCCAAATTGTCTGGGGCATTTGAAGGGGTTCCAGGAGGCAGTGAGGACCAGCATCACTTTTCCCCACTGCCACCTTTGCTGTGGCAGCAAAAGCTGGACGTTTGTCTTTTTTGCTCCAAACACCGCCGAAAGCAAAAACAGGTGCTTTTGAGGATGGAGTCCGCAGGAAAGCAGAGAGGGCCAAATTGTCTGGGGCATTTGGAGGGGTTCCAGGAGGCAGTGAGGACCAGCATCACTTTTCCCCGCTGCCACCTTTGCTGTGGCAGCAAAAGCTGGATGTTTGTCTTTTTTGCTCCCGAGGGCGCCGAAAGCGAAAACAGGTGCTTTTGAGGATGGAGTCCGCAGGAAAGCAGAGAGGGCCAAATTGTGTGGGGCATTTGAAGGGGTTCCAGGAGGCAGTGAGGACCAGCATCACTTTTCCCCACTGCCACCTTTGCTGTGGCAGCAAAAGCTGGACGTTTGTCTTTTTTGCTCCAAACACCGCTGAAATCGAAAACAGGTGCTTTTGAGGATGGAGTCCGCAGGAAAGCAGAGAGGGCCAAATTATCTGGGGCATTTGAAGGGGTTCCAGGAGGCAGTGAGGACCAGCATCACTTTTCCCCGCTGGCACCTTTGCTGTGGCAGCAAAAGCTGGACGTTTGTCTTTTTTGCTCCAAACACCGCCGAAAGTGAAAACAGGTGCTTTTGAGGATGGAGTCCGCAGGAAAGCAGAGAGGGCCAAATTGTCTGGGGCATTTGAAGGGGTTCCAGGAGGCAGTGAGGACCAGCATCACTTTTCCCCGCTGGCACCTTTGCTGTGGCAGCAAAAGCTGGACGGTTATCTTTTTTGCTCCGGAGGGCGCCGAAAGTGAAAAAAGGTGCTTTTGAGGCTGGAGTCCGCAGGAAAGCAGAGAGGGCCAAATTGTCTGGGGCATTTGAAGGGGTTCCAGGAGGCAGTGAGGACCAGCATCACTTTTCCCCGCTGGCACCTTTGCTGTGGCAGCAAAAGCTGGACGTTTGTCTTTTTTGCTCCAAACACCGCCGAAAGCGAAAACAGGTGCTTTTGAGGATGGAGTCCGCAGGAAAGCAGAGAGGGCCAAATTGTCTGGGGCATTTGAAGGGGTTCCAGGAGGCAGTGAGGACCAGCATCACTTTTCCCCGCTGCCACCTTTGCTGTGGCAGTAAAAGCTGGACGTTTGTCTTTTTTGCTCCGGAGGGCGCCGAAAGCGAAAAAAGGTGCTTTTGAGGATGGAGTCCGCAGGAAGGCAGAGAGGGCCAAATTGTCTGGGGCATTTGAAGGGGTTCCAGGAGGCATTGAGGACCAGCATCACTTTTCCCCACTGCCACGTTTGCTGTGGCAGCAAAAGCTGGACGTTTGTCTTTTTTGCTCCAAACAGCGCCGAAAGCGAAAACAGGTGCTTTTGAGGATGGAGTCCGCAGGAAAGCAGAGAGGGCCAAATTGTCTGGGGCATTTGAAGGGGTTCCAGGAGGCAGTGAGGACCAGCATCACTTTTCCCCGCTGGCACCTTTGCTGTGGCAGCAAAAGCTGGACGGTTATCTTTTTTGCTCCGGAGGGCGCCGAAAGTGAAAAAAGGTGCTTTTGAGGCTGGAGTCCGCAGGAAAGCAGAGAGGGCCAAATTGTCTGGGGCATTTGAAGGGGTTCCAGGAGGCAGTGAGGACCAGCATCACTTTTCCCCGCTGGCACCTTTGCTGTGGCAGCAAAAGCTGGACGTTTGTCTTTTTTGCTCCAAACACCGCCGAAAGTGAAAAAAGGTGCTTTTGAGGATGGAGTCCGCAGGAAAGCAGAGAGGGCCAAATTGTCTGGGGCATTTGAAGGGGTTCCAGGAGGCAGTGAGGACCAGCATCACTTTTCCCCGCTGGCACCTTTGCTGTGGCAGCAAAAGCTGGACGTTTGTCTTTTTTGCTCCAAACACCGCCGAAAGCGAAAACAGGTGCTTTTGAGGCTGGAGTCCGCAGGAAAGCAGAGAGGGCCAAATTGTCTGGGGCATTTGAAGGGGTTCCAGGAGGCAGTGAGGACCAGCATCACTTTTCCCCGCTGCCACCTTTGCTGTGGCAGCAAAACCTGGACGTTTGTCTTCTTTGCTCCAAACATTGCTGAAAACGAAAACAGGTGCTTTTGAGGATGGAGTCCACAGGAAAGCAGAGAGGGCCAAATTATCTGGGGCATTTGAAGGGGTTCCAGGAGGCAGTGAGGACCAGCATCACTTTTCCCCGCTGGCACCTTTGCTGTTGCAACAAAAGCTGGATGTTTGTCTTTTTTGCTCCAAACAGAGCCAAAAGCGAAAACAGGTGCTTTTGAGGCTGGAGTCCGCAGGAAAGCAGAGAGGGCCAAATTGTCTGGGGAATTTGGAGGGGTTCCAGGAGGCAGTGAGGACCAGCATCACTTTTCCCCGCTGCCACCTTTGCTGTGGCAGCAAAAGCTGGACGTTTGTCTTTTTTGCTCCAAACACCGCCGAAAGCGAAAACAGGTGCTTTTGAGGCTGGAGTCCGCAGGAAAGCAGAGAGGGCCAAATTGTCTGGGGCATTTGAAGGGGTTCCAGGAGGCAGTGAGGACCAGCATCACTTTTCCCCACTGCCACCTTTGCTGTGGCAGCAAAACCTGGACGTTTGTCTTCTTTACTCCAAACATTGCTGAAAACGAAAACAGGTGCTTTTGAGGATGGAGTCCACAGGAAAACAGAGAGGGCCAAATTGTCTGGGGCATTTGAAGGGGTTCCAGGAGGCAGTGAGGACCAGCATCACTTTTCCCCGCTGGCACCTTTGCTGTGGCAGCAAAAGCTGGATGTTTGTCTTTTTTGCTCCCGAGTGCGCCGAAAGCGAAAACAGGTGCTTTTGAGGCTGGAGTCCGCAGGAAAGCATAGAGGGCCAAATTGTCTGGGAAATTTGGAGGGGTTCCAGGAGGCAGTGAGGACCAGCATCACTTTTCCCCGCTGGCACTTTTGCTGTGGCAGCAAAAGCTGGACGTTTGTCTTTTTTGCTCCAAACACCGCCGAAAGCGAAAACAGGTGCTTTTGAGGATGGAGTCCGCAGGAAAGCAGAGAGGGCTAAATTGTCTGGGGCATTTGAAGGGGTTCCAGGAGGCAGTGAGGACCAGCATCACTTTTCCCCACTGCCACCTTTGCTGTGGCAGCAAAAGCTGGACGTTTGTCTTTTTTGCTCCAAACACCGCCGAAAGCGAAAACAGGTGCTTTTGAGGATGGAGTCCGCAGGAAAGCAGAGAGGGCCAAATTGTCTGGGGCATTTGAAGGGGTTCCAGGAGGCAGTGAGGACCCGCATCACTTTTCCCCGCTGGCACCTTTGCTGTGGCAGCAAAAGCTGGACGTTTGTCTTTTTTGCTCCAAACACCGCCAAAAGCGAAAACAGGTGCTTTTGAGGATGGAGTCCGCAGGAAAGCAGAGAGGGCCAAATTGTCTGGGGCATTTGAAGGGGTTCCAGGAGGCAGTGAGGACCAGCATCACTTTTCCCCGCTGGCACCTTTGCTGTGGCAGCAAAAGCTGGACGTTTGTCTTTTTTGCTCCAAACACCGCCGAAAGCGAAAACAGGTGCTTTTGAGGATGGAGTCCGCAGGAAAGCAGAGAGGGCCAAATTGTCTGGGGCATTTGAAGGGGTTCCAGGAGGCAGTGAGGACCAGCATCACTTTTCCCCACTGCCACCTTTGCTGTGGCAGCAAAAGCTGGACGTTTGTCTATTTTGCTCCAAACACCGCCGAAAACGAAAACAGGTGCTTTTGAGGATGGAGTCCGCAGGAAAGCAGAGAGGGCCAAATTGTCTGGGGCATTTGAAGGGGTTCCAGGAGGCAGTGAGGACCAGCATCACTTTTCCCCGCTGGCACCTTTGCTGTGGCAGCAAAAGCTGGACGTTTGTCTTTTTTGCTCCGGAGAGCGCCGAAAGCGAAAACAGGTGCTTTTCAGGATGGAGTCCGCAGGAAAGCAGAGAGGGCCAAATTGTCTGGGGAATTTGGAGGGGTTCCAGGAGGCAGTGAGGACCAGCATCACTTTTCCCTGCTGGCACCTTTGCTGTGGCAGCAAAAGCTGGACGTTTGTCTTTTTTGCTCCAAACACCGCCGAAAGCGAAAACAGGTGCTTTTGAGGCTGGAGTCCGCAGGAAAGCAGAGAGGGCCAAATTGTCTGGGGCATTTGAAGGGGTTGCAGGAGGCAGTGAGGACCAGCATCACTTTTCCCCGCTGGCACCTTTGCTGTGGCAGCAAAAGCTGGACGTTTGTCTTTTTTGCTCCAAACAGCGCCGAAAGCGAAAACAGGTGCTTTTGAGGCTGGAGTCCGCAGGAAAGCAGAGAGGGCCAAATTGTCTGGGGCATTTGAAGGGGTTCCAGGAGGCAGTGAGGACCAGCATCACTTTTCCCCGCTGGCACCTTTGCTGTGGCAGCAAAAGCTGGACGTTTGTCTTTTTTGCTCCGGAGGGCGCCGAAAGTGAAAACAGGTGCTTTTGAGGATGGAGTCCGCAGGAAAGCAGAGAGGGCCAAATTGTGTGGGGCATTTGAAGGGGTTCCAGGAGGCAGTGAGGACCAGCATCACTTTTCCCCGCTGCCACCTTTGATGTGGCAACAAAAGCTGGACGTTTGTCTTTTTTGCTCCAAACACCGCCGAAAGCGAAAACAGGTGCTTTTGAGGATGGAGTCCGCAGGAAAGCAGAGAGGGCCAAATTGTCTGGGGAATTTGAAGGGGTTCCAGGAGGCAGTGAGGACCAGCATCACTTTTCCCCGCTGGCACCTTTGCTGTGGCAGCAAAAGCTGGACGTTTGTCTTTTTTGCTCCGGAGAGCGCCGAAAGCGAAAACAGGTCCTTTTGAGGATGGAGTCCGCAGGAAAGCAGAGAGGGCCAAATTGTCTGGGGCATTTGAAGGGGTTCCAGGAGGCAGTGAGGACCAGCATCACTTTTCCCCGCTGGCACCTTTGCTGTGGCAGCAAAAGCTGGACGTTTGTCTTTTTTGCTCCAAACACCGCCAAAAGCGAAAACAGGTGCTTTTGAGGATGGAGTCCGCAGGAAAGCAGAGAGGGCCAAATTGTGTGGGGCATTTGAAGGGGTTCCAGGAGGCAGTGAGGACCAGCATCACTTTTCCCCGCTGGCACCTTTGCTGTGGCAGCAAAAGCTGGACGTTTGTCTTTTTTGCTCCAAACACCGCCGAAAGCGAAAACAGGTGCTTTTGAGGCTGGAGTCCGCAGGAAAGCAGAGAGGGCCAAATTGTCTGGGGCATTTGAAGGGGTTCCAGGAGGCAGTGAGGACCAGCATCACTTTTCCCCGCTGGCACCTTTGCTGTGGCAGCAAAAGCTGGACGTTTGTCTTTTTTGCTCCGGAGAGCGCCGAAAGCGAAAACAGGTGCTTTTGAGGATGGAGTCCGCAGGAAAGCAGAGAGGGCCAAATTGTCTGGGGAATTTGGAGGGGTTCCAGGAGGCAGTGAGGACCAGCATCACTTTTCCCCGCTGGCACCTTTGCTGTGGCAGCAAAAGCTGGACGTTTGTCTTTTTTGCTCCAAACACCGCCGAAAGCGAAAACAGGTGCTTTTGCGGATGGAGTCCGCAGGAAAGCAGAGAGGGCCAAATTGTCTGGGGCATTTGAAGGGGTTCCAGGAGGCAGTGAGGACCAGCATCACTTTTCCCCGCTGGCACCTTTGCTGTGGCAGCAAAAGCTGGACGTTTGTCTTTTTTGCTCCAAACACCGCCGAAAACGAAAAAAGGTGCTTTTGAGGATGGAGTCCGCAGGAAAGCAGAGAGGGCCAAATTGTCTGGGGCATTTGAAGGGGTTCCAGGAGGCAGTGAGGACCAGCATCACTTTTCCCCGCTGGCACCTTTGCTGTGGCAGCAAAAGCTGGACGTTTGTCTTTTTTGCTCCGGAGGGCGCCGAAAGTGAAAACAGGTGCTTTTGAGGATGGAGTCCGCAGGAAAGCAGAGAGGGCCAAATTGTCTGGGGCATTTGAAGGGGTTCCAGGAGGCAGTGAGGACCAGCATCACTTTTCCCCGCTGGCACCTTTGCTGTGGCAGCAAAAGCTGGACGTTTGTCTTTTTTGCTCCAAACACCGCCGAAAGCGAAAACAGGTGCTTTTGAGGATGGAGTCCGCAGGAAAGCAGAGAGGGCCAAATTGTCTGGGGCATTTGAAGGGGTTCCAGGAGGCAGTGAGGACCAGCATCACTTTTCCCCGCTGGCACCTTTGCTGTGGCAGCAAAAGCTGGACGTTTGTCTTTTTTGCTCCAAACACCGCCGAAAGCGAAAACAGGTGCTTTTGAGGATGGAGTCCGCAGGAAAGCAGAGAGGGCCAAATTGTCTGGGGCATTTGAAGGGGTTCCAGGAGGCAGTGAGGACCAGCATCACTTTTCCCCGCTGGCACCTTTGCTGTGGCAGCAAAAGCTGGACGTTTGTCTTTTTTGCTCCAAACACCGCCGAAAACGAAAACAGGTGCTTTTGAGGATGGAGTCCGCAGGAAAGCAGAGAGGGCCAAATTGTGTGGGGCATTTGAAGGGGTTCCAGGAGGCAGTGAGGACCAGCATCACTTTTCCCCGCTGCCACCTTTGCTGTGGCAGCAAAAGCTGGACGTTTGTCTTTTTTGCTCCAAACAGCGCCGAAAGAGAAAACAGGTGCTTTTGAGGCTGGAGTCCGCAGGAAAGCAGAGAGGGCCAAATTGTCTGGGGCATTTGAAGGGGTTCCAGGAGGCAGTGAGGACCAGCATCACTTTTCCCCGCTGGCACCTTTGCTGTGGCAGCAAAAGCTGGACGTTTGTCTTTTTTGCTCCAAACACCGCCGAAAGCGAAAACAGGTGCTTTTGAGGCTGGAGTCCGCAGGAAAGCAGAGAGGGCCAAATTGTCTGGGGCATTTGAAGGGGTTCCAGGAGGCAGTGAGGACCAGCATCACTTTTCCCCACTGCCACCTTTGCTGTGGCAGCAAAAGCTGGACGTTTGTCTTTTTTGCTCCAAACACCGCCGACAGCGAAAACAGGTGCTTTTGAGGATGGAGTCCGCAGGAAAGCAGAGAGGGCCAAATTGTCTGGGGCATTTGAAGGGGTTCCAGGAGGCAGTGAGGACCAGCATCACTTTTCCCCACTGCCACCTTTGCTGTGGCAGCAAAAGCTGGACGTTTGTCTTTTTTGCTCCAAACAACGCCGAAAGCGAAAACAGGTGCTTTTGAGGATGGAGTCCGCAGGAAAGCAGAGAGGGCCAAATTGTCTGGGGCATTTGAAGGGGTTCCAGGAGGCAGTGAGGACCAGCATCACTTTTCCCCACTGCCACCTTTGCTGTGGCAGCAAAAGCTGGACGTTTGTCTTTTTTGCTCCAAACACCGCCGATAGCGAAAACAGGTGCTTTTGAGGATGGAGTCCGCAGGAAAGCAGAGAGGGCCAAATTGTCTGGGGCATTTGAAGGGGTTCCAGGAGGCAGTGAGGACCAGCATCACTTTTCCCCGCTGCCACCTTTGCTGTGGCAGTAAAAGCTGGACGTTTGTCTTTTTTGCTCCGGAGGGCGCCGAAAGCGAAAAAAGGTGCTTTTGAGGATGGAGTCCGCAGGAAGGCAGAGAGGGCCAAATTATCTGGGGCATTTGAAGGGGTTCCAGGAGGCATTGAGGACCAGCATCACTTTTCCCCACTGCCACCTTTGCTGTGGCAGCAAAAGCTGGACGTTTGTCTTTTTTGCTCCGGAGAGCGCCGAAAGCGAAAACAGGTGCTTTTGAGGCTGGAGTCCGCAGGAAAGCAGAGAGGGCCAAATTGTGTGGGGCATTTGAAGGGGTTCCAGGAGGCAGTGAGGACCAGCATCACTTTTCCCCGCTGGCACCTTTGCTGTGGCAGCAAAAGCTGGACGTTTGTCTTTTTTGCTCCGGAGGGCGCCGAAAGTGAAAAAAGGTGCTTTTGAGGATGGAGTCCGCAGGAAAGCAGAGAGGGCCAAATTGTGTGGGGCATTTGAAGGGGTTCCAGGAGGCAGGGAGGACCAGCATCACTTTTCCCCGCTGCCACCTTTGCTGTGGCAGCAAAAGCTGGACGTTTGTCTTTTTTGCTCCAAACACCGCCGAAAGTGAAAACAGGTGCTTTTGAGGATGGAGTCCGCAGGAAAGCAGAGAGGGCCAAATTGTCTGGGGCATTTGAAGGGGTTCCAGGAGGCAGTGAGGACCAGCATCACTTTTCCCAGCTGGCACCTTTGCTGTGGCAGCAAAAGCTGGACGTTTGTGTTTTTTGCTCCAAACACCGCCGAAAGCGAAAACAGGTGCTTTTGAGGATGGAGTCCGCAGGAAAGCAGAGAGGGCCAAATTGTCTGGGGCATTTGAAGGGGTTCCAGGAGGCAGTGAGGACCAGCATCACTTTTCCCCGCTGGCACCTTTGCTGTGGCAGCAAAAGCTGGACGTTTGTCTTTTTTGCTCCGGAGGGCGCCGAAAGTGAAAACAGGTGCTTTTGAGGATGGAGTCCGCAGGAAAGCAGAGAGGGCCAAATTGTCTGGGGCATTTGAAGGGGTTCCAGGAGGCAGTGAGGACCAGCATCACTTTTCCCCGCTGCCACCTTTGATGTGGCAACAAAAGCTGGATGTTTGTCTTTTTTGCTCCAAACACCGCCGAAAGCGAAAACAGGTGCTTTTGAGGATGGAGTCCGCAGGAAAGCAGAGAGGGCCAAATTGTCTGGGGAATTTGAAGGGGTTCCAGGAGGCAGTGAGGACCAGCATCACTTTTCCCCGCTGCCACCTTTGCTGTGGCAGCAAAAGCTGGACGTTTGTCTTTTTTGCTCCGGAGAGCGCCGAAAGCGAAAACAGGTGCTTTTGAGGATGGAGTCCGCAGGAAAGCAGAGAGGGCCAAATTGTGTGGGGCATTTGAAGGGGTTCCAGGAGGCAGTGAGGACCAGCATCACTTTTCCCCGCTGCCACCTTTGCTGTGGCAGCAAAAGCTGGACGGTTATCTTTTTTGCTCCGGAGGGCGCCGAAAGTGAAAAAAGGTGCTTTTGAGGCTGGAGTCCGCAGGAAAGCAGAGAGGGCCAAATTGTCTGGGGCATTTGAAGGGGTTCCAGGAGGCAGTGAGGACCAGCATCACTTTTCCCCGCTGGCACCTTTGCTGTGGCAGCAAAAGCTGGACGTTTGTCTTTTTTGCTCCAAACACCGCCGAAAGCGAAAACAGGTGCTTTTGAGGATGGAGTCCGCAGGAAGGCAGAGAGGGCCAAATTATCTGGGGCATTTGAAGGGGTTCCAGGAGGCAGTGAGGACCAGCATCACTTTTCCCCACTGCCACCTTTGCTGTGGCAGCAAAAGCTGGACGTTTGTCTTTTATGCTCCGGAGAGCGCCGAAAGCGAAAACAGGTGCTTTTGAGGATGGAGTCCGCAGGAAAGCAGAGAGGGCCAAATTGTCTGGGGCATTTGAAGGGGTTCCAGGAGGCAGTGAGGACCAGCATCACTTTTCCCCGCTGCCACCTTTGCTGTGGCAGCAAAAGCTGGACGTTTGTCTTTTTTGCTCCAAACACCACCGAAAGCGAAAACAGGTGCTTTTGAGGATGGAGTCCGCAGGAAAGCAGAGAGGGCCAAATTGTCTGGGGCATTTGAAGGGGTTCCAGGAGGCAGTGAGGACCAGCATCACTTTTCCTTGCTGCCACCTTTGCTGTGGCAGCAAAAGCTGGACGTTTGTCTTTTTTGCTCCAAACACCGCCGAAAGCGAAAACAGGTGCTTTTGAGGATGGAGTCCGCAGGAAAGCAGAGAGGGCCAAATTGTCTGGGGCATTTGAAGGGGTTCCAGGAGGCAGTGAGGACCAGCATCACTTTTCCCCGCTGCCACCTTTGATGTGGCAACAAAAGCTGGACGTTTGTCTTTTTTGCTCCAAACACCGCCGAAAGCGAAAACAGGTGCTTTTGAGGATGGAGTCCGCAGGAAAGCAGAGAGGGCCAAATTGTCTGGGGAATTTGAAGGGGTTCCAGGAGGCAGTGAGGACCAGCATCACTTTTCCTTGCTGCCACCTTTGCTGTGGCAGCAAAAGCTGGACGTTTGTCTTTTTTGCTCCGGAGGGCGCCGAAAGCGAAAAAAGGTGCTTTTGAGGATGGAGTCCGCAGGAAGGCAGAGAGGGCCAAATTATCTGGGGCATTTGAAGGGGTTCCAGGAGGCATTGAGGACCAGCATCACTTTTCCCCACTGGCACCTTTGCTGTGGCAGCAAAAGCTGGACGTTTGTCTTTTTTGCTCCAAACACCGCCGAAAGCGAAAACAGGTGCTTTTGAGGATGGAGTCCGCAGGAAAGCAGAGAGGGCCAAATTGTCTGGGGCATTTGAAGGGGTTCCAGGAGGCAGTGAGGACCAGCATCACTTTTCCCCGCTGGCACCTTTGCTGTGGCAGCAAAAGCTGGACGGTTATCTTTTTTGCTCCGGAGGGCGCCGAAAGCGAAAACAGGTGCTTTTGAGGCTGGAGTCCGCAGGAAAGCAGAGAGGGCCAAATTGTCTGGGGCATTTGAAGGGGTTCCAGGAGGCAGGGAGGACCAGCATCACTTTTCCCCGCTGGCACCTTTGCTGTGGCAGCAAAAGCTGGACGTTTGTCTTTTTTGCTCCAAACACCGCCGAAAGCGAAAACAGGTGCTTTTGAGGCTGGAGTCCGCAGGAAAGCAGAGAGGGCCAAATTGTCTGGGGCATTTGAAGGGGTTCCAGGAGGCAGTGAGGACCAGCATCACTTTTCCCCACTGCCACCTTTGCTGTGGCAGCAAAAGCTGGACGTTTGTCTTTTTTGCTCCAAACACCGCCGAAAGCGAAAACAGGTGCTTTTGAGGATGGAGTCCGCAGGAAAGCAGAGAGGGCCAAATTGTCTGGGGCATTTGAAGGGGTTCCAGGAGGCAGTGAGGACCAGCATCACTTTTCCCAGCTGGCACCTTTGCTGTGGCAGCAAAAGCTGGACGTTTGTGTTTTTTGCTCCAAACACCGCCGAAAGCGAAAACAGGTGCTTTTGAGGATGGAGTCCGCAGGAAAGCAGAGAGGGCCAAATTGTCTGGGGCATTTGAAGGGGTTCCAGGAGGCAGTGAGGACCAGCATCACTTTTCCCCGCTGGCACCTTTGCTGTGGCAGCAAAAGCTGGACGTTTGTCTTTTTTGCTCCGGAGGGCGCCGAAAGTGAAAACAGGTGCTTTTGAGGATGGAGTCCGCAGGAAAGCAGAGAGGGCCAAATTGTCTGGGGCATTTGAAGGGGTTCCAGGAGGCAGTGAGGACCAGCATCACTTTTCCCCGCTGCCACCTTTGATGTGGCAACAAAAGCTGGATGTTTGTCTTTTTTGCTCCAAACACCGCCGAAAGCGAAAACAGGTGCTTTTGAGGATGGAGTCCGCAGGAAAGCAGAGAGGGCCAAATTGTCTGGGGAATTTGAAGGGGTTCCAGGAGGCAGTGAGGACCAGCATCACTTTTCCCCGCTGCCACCTTTGCTGTGGCAGCAAAAGCTGGACGTTTGTCTTTTTTGCTCCAAAGAGCGCCGAAAGCGAAAACAGGTGCTTTTGAGGATGGAGTCCGCAGGAAAGCAGAGAGGGCCAAATTGTGTGGGGCATTTGAAGGGGTTCCAGGAGGCAGTGAGGACCAGCATCACTTTTCCCCGCTGCCACCTTTGCTGTGGCAGCAAAAGCTGGACGGTTATCTTTTTTGCTCCGGAGGGCGCCGAAAGTGAAAAAAGGTGCTTTTGAGGCTGGAGTCCGCAGGAAAGCAGAGAGGGCCAAATTGTCTGGGGCATTTGAAGGGGTTCCAGGAGGCAGTGAGGACCAGCATCACTTTTCCCCGCTGGCACCTTTGCTGTGGCAGCAAAAGCTGGACGTTTGTCTTTTTTGCTCCAAACACCGCCGAAAGCGAAAACAGGTGCTTTTGAGGATGGAGTCCGCAGGAAAGCAGAGAGGGCCAAATTATCTGGGGCATTTGAAGGGGTTCCAGGAGGCAGTGAGGACCAGCATCACTTTTCCCCACTGCCACCTTTGCTGTGGCAGCAAAAGCTGGACGTTTGTCTTTTATGCTCCGGAGAGCGCCGAAAGCGAAAACAGGTGCTTTTGAGGATGGAGTCCGCAGGAAAGCAGAGAGGGCCAAATTGTCTGGGGCATTTGAAGGGGTTCCAGGAGGCAGTGAGGACCAGCATCACTTTTCCCCGCTGCCACCTTTGCTGTGGCAGCAAAAGCTGGACGTTTGTCTTTTTTGCTCCAAACACCACCGAAAGCGAAAACAGGTGCTTTTGAGGATGGAGTCCGCAGGAAAGCAGAGAGGGCCAAATTGTCTGGGGCATTTGAAGGGGTTCCAGGAGGCAGTGAGGACCAGCATCACTTTTCCTTGCTGCCACCTTTGCTGTGGCAGCAAAAGCTGGACGTTTGTCTTTTTTGCTCCAAACACCGCCGAAAGCGAAAACAGGTGCTTTTGAGGATGGAGTCCGCAGGAAAGCAGAGAGGGCCAAATTGTCTGGGGCATTTGAAGGGGTTCCAGGAGGCAGTGAGGACCAGCATCACTTTTCCCCGCTGCCACCTTTGATGTGGCAACAAAAGCTGGACGTTTGTCTTTTTTGCTCCAAACACCGCCGAAAGCGAAAACAGGTGCTTTTGAGGATGGAGTCCGCAGGAAAGCAGAGAGGGCCAAATTGTCTGGGGAATTTGAAGGGGTTCCAGGAGGCAGTGAGGACCAGCATCACTTTTCCTTGCTGCCACCTTTGCTGTGGCAGCAAAAGCTGGACGTTTGTCTTTTTTGCTCCGGAGGGCGCCGAAAGCGAAAAAAGGTGCTTTTGAGGATGGAGTCCGCAGGAAGGCAGAGAGGGCCAAATTATCTGGGGCATTTGAAGGGGTTCCAGGAGGCATTGAGGACCAGCATCACTTTTCCCCACTGGCACCTTTGCTGTGGCAGCAAAAGCTGGACGTTTGTCTTTTTTGCTCCAAACACCGCCGAAAGCGAAAACAGGTGCTTTTGAGGATGGAGTCCGCAGGAAAGCAGAGAGGGCCAAATTGTCTGGGGCATTTGAAGGGGTTCCAGGAGGCAGTGAGGACCAGCATCACTTTTCCCCGCTGGCACCTTTGCTGTGGCAGCAAAAGCTGGACGGTTATCTTTTTTGCTCCGGAGGGCGCCGAAAGCGATAACAGGTGCTTTTGAGGCTGGAGTCCGCAGGAAAGCAGAGAGGGCCAAATTGTCTGGGGCATTTGAAGGGGTTCCAGGAGGCAGGGAGGACCAGCATCACTTTTCCCCGCTGGCACCTTTGCTGTGGCAGCAAAAGCTGGACGTTTGTCTTTTTTGCTCCAAACACCGCCGAAAGCGAAAACAGGTGCTTTTGAGGCTGGAGTCCGCAGGAAAGCAGAGAGGGCCAAATTGTCTGGGGCATTTGAAGGGGTTCCAGGAGGCAGTGAGGACCAGCATCACTTTTCCCCACTGCCACCTTTGCTGTGGCAGCAAAAGCTGGACGTTTGTCTTTTTTGCTCCAAACACCGCCGAAAGCGAAAACAGGTGCTTTTGAGGATGGAGTCCGCAGGAAAGCAGAGAGGGACAAATTGTCTGGGGCATTTGAAGGGGTTCCAGGAGGCAGTGAGGACCAGCATCACTTTTCCCCACTGCCACCTTTGCTGTGGCAGCAAAAGCTGGACGTTTGTCTTTTTTGCTCCAAACACCGCCGAAAGCGAAAACAGGTGCTTTTGAGGATGGAGTCCGCAGGAAAGCAGAGAGGGCCAAATTGTCTGGGGCATTTGAAGGGGTTCCAGGAGGCAGTGAGGACCAGCATCACTTTTCCCCACTGCCACCTTTGCTGTGGCAGCAAAAGCTGGACGTTTGTCTTTTTTGCTCCAAACACCGCCGATAGCGAAAACAGGTGCTTTTGAGGATGGAGTCCGCAGGAAAGCAGAGAGGGCCAAATTGTCTGGGGCATTTGAAGGGGTTCCAGGAGGCAGTGAGGACCAGCATCACTTTTCCCCACTGCCACCTTTGCTGTGGCAGCAAAAGCTGGACGTTTGTCTTTTTTGCTCCGGAGAGCGCCGAAAGCGAAAACAGGTGCTTTTGAGGCTGGAGTCCGCAGGAAAGCAGAGAGGGCCAAATTGTCTGGGGCATTTGAAGGGGTTCCAGGAGGCAGTGAGGACCAGCATCACTTTTCCCCGCTGGCACCTTTGCTGTGGCAGCAAAAGCTGGACGTTTGTCTTTTTTGCTCCGGAGGGCGCCGAAAGTGAAAAAAGGTGCTTTTGAGGATGGAGTCCGCAGGAAAGCAGAGAGGGCCAAATTGTGTGGGGCATTTGAAGGGGTTCCAGGAGGCAGGGAGGACCAGCATCACTTTTCCCCGCTGCCACCTTTGCTGTGGCAGCAAAAGCTGGACGTTTGTCTTTTTTGCTCCAAACACCGCCGAAAGTGAAAACAGGTGCTTTTGAGGATGGAGTCCGCAGGAAAGCAGAGAGGGCCAAATTGTCTGGGGCATTTGAAGGGGTTCCAGGAGGCAGTGAGGACCAGCATCACTTTTCCCAGCTGGCACCTTTGCTGTGGCAGCAAAAGCTGGACGTTTGTGTTTTTTGCTCCAAACACCGCCGAAAGCGAAAACAGGTGCTTTTGAGGATGGAGTCCGCAGGAAAGCAGAGAGGGCCAAATTGTCTGGGGCATTTGAAGGGGTTCCAGGAGGCAGTGAGGACCAGCATCACTTTTCCCCGCTGGCACCTTTGCTGTGGCAGCAAAAGCTGGACGTTTGTCTTTTTTGCTCCGCAGGGCGCCGAAAGTGAAAACAGGTGCTTTTGAGGATGGAGTCCGCAGGAAAGCAGAGAGGGCCAAATTGTCTGGGGCATTTGAAGGGGTTCCAGGAGGCAGTGAGGACCAGCATCACTTTTCCCCGCTGCCACCTTTGATGTGGCAACAAAAGCTGGACGTTTGTCTTTTTTGCTCCAAACACCGCCGAAAGTGAAAACAGGTGCTTTTGAGGATGGAGTCCGCAGGAAAGCAGAGAGGGCCAAATTGTCTGGGGCATTTGAAGGGGTTCCAGGAGGCAGTGAGGACCAGCATCACTTTTCCCCGCTGGCACCTTTGCTGTGGCAGCAAAAGCTGGACGTTTGTCTTTTTTGCTCCGGAGAGCGCCGAAAGCGAAAACAGGTGCTTTTGAGGATGGAGTCCGCAGGAAAGCAGAGAGGGCCAAATTGTCTGGGGCATTTGAAGGGGTTCCAGGAGGCAGTGAGGACCAGCATCACTTTTCCCCGCTGCCACCTTTGCTGTGGCAGCAAAAGCTGGACGTTTATCTTTTTTGCTCCGGAGGGCGCCGAAAGTGAAAACAGGTGCTTTTGAGGATGGAGTCCGCAGGAAAGCAGAGAGGGCCAAATTGTGTGGGGCATTTGAAGGGGTTCCAGGAGGCAGTGAGGACCAGCATCACTTTTCCCCGCTGCCACCTTTGCTGTGGCAGCAAAAGCTGGACGGTTATCTTTTTTGCTCCGGAGGGCGCCGAAAGTGAAAAAAGGTGCTTTTGAGGCTGGAGTCCGCAGGAAAGCAGAGAGGGCCAAATTGTCTGGGGCATTTGAAGGGGTTCCAGGAGGCAGTGAGGACCAGCATCACTTTTCCCCGCTGGCACCTTTGCTGTGGCAGCAAAAGCTGGACGTTTGTCTTTTTTGCTCCGGAGGGCGCCGAAAGCGAAAACAGGTGCTTTTGAGGATGGAGTCCGCAGGAAAGCAGAGAGGGCCAAATTGTCTGGGGCATTTGAAGGGGTTCCAGGAGGCAGTGAGGACCAGCATCACTTTTCCCCGCTGCCACCTTTGCTGTGGCAGCAAAAGCTGGACGTTTGTCTTTTTTGCTCCAAACACCGCCGAAAGTGAAAACAGGTGCTTTTGAGGATGGAGTCCGCAGGAAAGCAGAGAGGGCCAAATTGTCTGGGGCATTTGAAGGGGTTCCAGGAGGCAGTGAGGACCAGCATCACTTTTCCTTGCTGCCACCTTTGCTGTGGCAGCAAAAGCTGGACGTTTGTCTTTTTTGCTCCAAACACCGCCGAAAGCGAAAACAGGTGCTTTTGAGGCTGGAGTCCGCAGGAAAGCAGAGAGGGCCAAATTGTCTGGGGCATTTGAAGGGGTTCCAGGAGGCAGTGAGGACCAGCATCACTTTTCCCCGCTGGCACCTTTGCTGTGGCAGCAAAAGCTGGACGTTTGTCTTTTTTGCTCCAAACACCGCCGAAAGCGAAAACAGGTGCTTTTGAGGATGGAGTCCGCAGGAAAGCAGAGAGGGCCAAATTGTCTGGGGCATTTGAAGGGGTTCCAGGAGGCAGTGAGGACCAGCATCACTTTTCCCCGCTGCCACCTTTGCTGTGGCAGCAAAAGCTGGACGTTTGTCTTTTTTGCTCCGGAGGGCGCCGAAAGCGAAAAAAGGTGCTTTTGAGGCTGGAGTCCGCAGGAAGGCAGAGAGGGCCAAATTATCTGGGGCATTTGAAGGGGTTCCAGGAGGCATTGAGGACCAGCATCACTTTTCCCCACTGCCACTTTGCTGTGGCAGCAAAAGCTGGACGTTTGTCTTTTTTGCTCCAAACACCGCCGAAAGCGAAAACAGGTGCTTTTGAGGCTGGAGTCCGCAGGAAAGCAGAGAGGGCCAAATTGTGTGGGGCATTTGAAGGGGTTCCAGGAGGCAGTGAGGACCAGCATCACTTTTCCCCGCTGCCACCTTTGCTGTGGCAGCAAAAGCTGGACGTTTGTCTTTTTTGCTCCAAACACCGCCGAAAGCGAAAACAGGTGCTTTTGAGGATGGAGTCCGCAGGAAAGCAGAGAGGGCCAAATTGTCTGGGGCATTTGAAGGGGTTCCAGGAGGCAGTGAGGACCAGCATCACTTTTCCCCGCTGCCACCTTTGCTGTGGCAGCAAAATCTGGACGTTTATCTTTTTTGCTCCGGAGGGCGCCGAAAGTGAAAAAAGGTGCTTTTGAGGATGGAGTCCGCAGGAAAGCAGAGAGGGCCAAATTGTCTGGGGCATTTGAAGGGGTTCCAGGAGGCAGTGAGGACCAGCATCACTTTTCCCCGCTGGCACCTTTGCTGTGGCAGCAAAAGCTGGACGTTTTTCTTTTTTGCTCCAAACAGCGCCGAAAGCGAAAACAGGTGCTTTTGAGGATGGAGTCCGCAGGAAAGCAGAGAGGGCCAAATTGTGTGGGGCATTTGAAGGGGTTCCAGGAGGCAGTGAGGACCAGCATCACTTTTCCCCGCTGGCACCTTTGCTGTGGCAGCAAAAGCTGGACGTTTGTCTTTTTTGCTCCAAACACCGCCGAAAGCGAAAACAGGTGCTTTTGAGGATGGAGTCCGCAGGAAAGCAGAGAGGGCCAAATTGTCTGGGGCATTTGAAGGGGTTCCAGGAGGCAGTGAGGACCAGCATCACTTTTCCCCGCTGGCACCTTTGCTGTGGCAGCAAAAGCTGGACGTTTGTCTTTTTTGCTCCAAACACCGCCGAAAGCGAAAACAGGTGCTTTTGAGGATGGAGTCCGCAGGAAAGCAGAGAGGGCCAAATTGTCTGGGGCATTTGAAGGGGTTCCAGGAGGCAGTGAGGACCAGCATCACTTTTCCCCGCTGGCACCTTTGCTGTGGCAGCAAAAGCTGGACGTTTGTCTTTTTTGCTCCAAACACCGCCGAAAGCGAAGACAGGTGCTTTTGAGGATGGAGTCCGCAGGAAAGCAGAGAGGGCCAAATTGTGTGGGGCATTTGAAGGGGTTCCAGGAGGCAGTGAGGACCAGCATCACTTTTCCCCGCTGGCACCTTTGCTGTGGCAGCAAAAGCTGGACGTTTGTCTTTTTTGCTCCGGAGGGCGCCGAAATTGAAAAAAGGTGCTTTTGAGGATGGAGTCCGCAGGAAAGCAGAGAGGGCCAAATTGTCTGGGGCATTTGAAGGGGTTCCAGAAGGCAGTGAGGACCAGCATCACTTTTCCCCCTCTGGCACCTTTGCTGTGGCAGCAAAAGCTGGACGTTTGTCTTTTTTGCTCCAAACAGCGCCGAAAGCGAAAACAGGTGCTTTTGAGGATGGAGTCCGCAGGAAAGCAGAGAGGGCCAAATTGTCTGGGGCATTTGAAGGGGTTCCAGGAGGCAGTGAGGACCAGCATCACTTTTCCCTGCTGGCACCTTTGCTGTGGCAGCAAAAGCTGGACGTTTGTCTTTTTTGCTCCGGAGGGCGCCGAAAGTGAAAAAAGGTGCTTTTGAGGCTGGAGTCCGCAGGAAAGCAGAGAGGGCCAAATTGTCTGGGGCATTTGAAGAGGTTCCAGGAGGCAGTGAGGACCAGCATCACTTTTCCCCGCTGGCACCTTTGCTGTGGCAGCAAAAGCTGGACGTTTGTCTTTTTTGCTCCAAACACCGCCGAAAGCGAAAACAGGTGCTTTTGAGGATGGAGTCCGCAGGAAAGCAGAGAGGGCCAAATTGTCTGGGGCATTTGAAGCGGTTCCAGGAGGCAGTGAGGACCAGCATCACTTTTCCCCACTGCCACCTTTGCTGTGGCAGCAAAAGCTGGACGTTTGTCTTTTTTGCTCCAAACACCGCCGATAGCGAAAACAGGTGCTTTTGAGGATGGAGTCCGCAGGAAAGCAGAGAGGGCCAAATTGTCTGGGGCATTTGAAGGGGTTCCAGGAGGCAGTGAGGACCAGCATCACTTTTCCCCGCTGCCACCTTTGCTGTGGCAGTAAAAGCTGGACGTTTGTCTTTTTTGCTCCGGAGGGCGACGAAAGCGAAAAAAGGTGCTTTTGAGGATGGAGTCCGCAGGAAGGCAGAGAGGGCCAAATTATCTGGGGCATTTGAAGGGGTTCCAGGAGGCATTGAGGACCAGCATCACTTTTCCCCACTGCCACCTTTGCTGTGGCAGCAAAAGCTGGACGTTTGTCTTTTTTGCTCCGGAGAGCGCCGAAAGCGAAAACAGGTGCTTTTGAGGATGGAGTCCGCAGGAAAGCAGAGAGGGCCAAATTGTCTGGGGCATTTGAAGGGGTTCCAGGAGGCAGGGAGGACCAGCATCACTTTTCCCCGCTGGCACCTTTGCTGTGGCAGCAAAAGCTGGACGTTTGTCTTTTTTGCTCCAAACACCGCCGAAAGTGAAAACAGGTGCTTTTGAGGATGGAGTCCGCAGGAAAGCAGAGAGGGCCAAATTGTCTGGGGCATTTGAAGGGGTTCCAGGAGGCAGTGAGGACCAGCATCACTTTTCCCCACTGCCACCTTTGCTGTGGCAGCAAAAGCTGGACATTTGTCTTTTTTGCTCCAAACACCGCCGAAAGCGAAAACAGGTGCTTTTGAGGATGGAGTCCGCAGGAAAGCAGAGAGGGCCAAATTGTGTGGGGCATTTGAAGGGGTTCCAGGAGGCAGTGAGGACCAGCATCACTTTTCCCCGCTGCCACCTTTGCTGTGGCAGCAAAAGCTGGACGTTTGTCTTTTTTGCTCCGGAGGGCGCCGAAAGCGAAAAAAGGTGCTTTTGAGGATGGAGTCCGCAGGAAGGCAGAGAGGGCCAAATTATCTGGGGCATTTGAAGGGGTTCCAGGAGGCATTGAGGACCAGCATCACTTTTCCCCACTGCCACTTTGCTGTGGCAGCAAAAGCTGGACGTTTGTCTTTTTTGCTCCAAACAGCGCCGAAAGCGAAAACAGGTGCTTTTGAGGCTGGAGTCCGCAGGAAAGCAGAGAGGGCCAAATTGTCTGGGGCATTTGAAGGGGTTCCAGGAGGCAGTGAGGACCAGCATCACTTTTCCCCGCTGGCACCTTTGCTGTGGCAGCAAAAGCTGGACGTTTGTCTTTTTTGCTCCGGAGGGCGCCGAAAGTGAAAAAAGGTGCTTTTGAGGATGGAGTCCGCAGGAAAGCAGAGAGGGCCAAATTGTCTGGGGCATTTGAAGGGGTTCCAGGAGGCAGTGAGGACCAGCATCACTTTTCCCCGCTGCCACCTTTGCTGTTGCAGCAAAAGCTGGACGTTTGTCTCTTTTGCTCCGGAGGGCG
>NW_028128498.1:0-12599 GCF_965231255.1 Vanellus vanellus | reverse complement strand
CCCCTCCCCCCCCCCCCCCCCAACGGCCGAGGCCGCCGCCGCGCTCGGTGCGGCCCCTCCTGCGTCCGTCCGTCCGTCCGTCCGCCGCCGCCGCCGCATCCCGTCCGTCCGTCCGTCCGTCTGTCCCTCCCGCATCCCTCCATCACCCCCACACCCCCCCCCCCCGCGCCGCGCCCCTCTGCCCCACCGCCCCCCATCCCGCCCCCCCCCCGCCGCGTCCGTCTGTCCTTCAGCCCTCCCCGCGCCCCGCAGCCCCCCGCCGCGTCCGTCTGTCCTCCCCCCCCCCGTCCGTCCGTCTGTCCTCCCTCCCCGCATCCCTCCCGCCCGCGTCCGTCTGTCCCGCATCCCTCCATCGCCTCCCGCCCGCAGCCCCGCGCCGCGTCCGTCTGTCCTCCACCCCCCTCCCCGCGTCCCTCTGTCCGCCCCCCCCGCGTCCCTCTGTCCTCTCCGCGTCCCCCTGTCCCGCGTGTCCCCCATCGCGTCCGTCTGTCCTCCAGCGCGCATCCCCCCCCCCCCCGCCCCTCCGCGTCCGTCTGTCCCGCATCCCTCCATCCCGCATCTCCCCCCTCCGCGTCCGTCTGTCCGTCCCTCCGCATCCCCCCCCCCCCCGCCCCGGGTCCGTGTGTCCCGCGTGTCCCCCCTCCCCCCCGCGTCCGTGTGTCCGTCCGTCCCCCCCCCCGTGCCCTTCCCGCGTCCGTGTGTCCGTCCCCCCCCCCGCTCCCATGGCGCCGCGGGCCCCGGGGACACCGCAGTCGGCCACGCCGTGAGCGGGTGAGGTCACGCGTGTGCCGTGTCACGCGTGTGCGGGGTCACACATGTGCGGGGTCACGCGTGTGCGAAGGGCGATGCATGGGGCCGGGGGGGGGGCGGGGGGGGAGGAGGAGGAGGAGGAGGGGGGGGACGTGCAAAGGGCCCTGCGTGTGCGACGGTCACGCGTGTGCGCGGGGCGTGCGCAGGGGCCACGCGTGTGCGAGGCGCGGGAGGTTTCCCAGGTGTGCACACGCGTGTGCGGGGGGCGCCTAAAAGGGCCACACGTGTGCAGGGTGGGCCGGAGTGCTGCCCAAGCACACGCGTGTGCGAGGTGTGCAGAGGGCAGTGGGTGTGCAAGGCCCCTCCTGAGCGTGCGGGGCGCACACGCGTGTGCGGGGGGCGCCTGAAAGGGCCACGCGTGTGCAGGGTGGGCCGGAGCGCTGCCCAAGCACACGCGTGTGCGAGGCGTGCAGAGGGCGATGTCGGCGGGGGGCGCGAGAGCCACGCGTGTGCAGGGCGGGCACGGGGCCACGCGTGTGCGAGACGTGCAAAGGGCAACAACACACGTGTGGGGCGTGCAAGGACGAGGCAGGGGGGTGTGTGTGTGTGTGCGCCTGCGTGTGCGATGGCCGTCCCCGTGCACACGCGTGTCCCGCGTGTCGCGTCCCGTGGGGGCGGCGAGGCGGGGGGGCTGCACACGCGTGTTCCCCGCACCCGCACACGCGTGTGCCCTCCGGCCCCCCCCGAGCCCCCCCCCCCGCTGCCCTCCTGCCCCCTGTGCCCCCCCACCCCCCCGCCCCCCTGACCCCCCCCGCCCCATTTATGACCTCTCCTCCCCCCCCAATCCGCCCCCTGTGCCCCCCTAAGCCCCCTCCTGCCCCCAAACCCACCCCCAATGCCCCCCCCCCACCTGCCATGGCCCCCCACACCCCCCAGCCCCCCCCAAGACCCCCAATGCCCCCTCCCGCCCCATTTACCCCCCTCCTGCCCCCTCTGCACCCCCCAAACTCACCCCCTGCCCCCGCTGCCCCCCTTACGCCCCCTCCCTCCCCACTTACACCCCCTCCCACCCCCCTTACACCCCCTCTGCCCCACTTCTGCCCCCTCTGCCCCACTTACAGCCCCCCACCCCCCTTATGCCCCCTCTGCCCCCCTTATACCCCCCCACCCCACTTATACCCCCTCCTGTCCACTTACACCCCCTCCCGCCCCCCTTATGCCCCCTCTGCCCCCCTTAAACCCCCTCTGCCCCACTTACACCCCCTCCCACCCCCCTTACGCCCCCTCCCTCCCCACTTCTGCCCCCTCCCTCCCCACTTACACCCCCTCCCACCCCACTTATGCCCCCTCTGCCCCCCTTATACCCCCCCACCCCACTTATACCCCCTCCTGTCCACTTACACCCCCTCCCGCCCCCCTCCCACCCTCTCCCATCCCCCTTACACCCCCTCTGCCCCACTTACACCACCTCAAATCCCCCTTATGCCCCCCCTGCCCCCCTTAAACCCCCTTTGCCCCAGTTTTGCCCCCTCTGCCCCACTTATACCCCCTCCCTCCCCACTTACACCCCCTCCCACCCCCCTTATGCCCCCTCTGCCCCCCTTACGCCCCCTCCCTCCCCCCTTATGCCCCCTCTGCTCCCCTTATACCCCCCCACCCCACTTATACCCCCTCCTGTCCACTTACACCCCCTCCCATCCCCCTTATGCCCCCTCTGCCCCCCTTACGCCCCCTCCCACCCCCCTTATGCCCCCTCCCATCCCCCTTATGCCCCCTCTGCCCCACTTACGCCCCCTCCCACCCCCCTTATGCCCCCTCCCATCCCCCTTATGCCCCCTCTGCCCCACTTACACCCCCTCCCTCCCCACTTACACCCCCTCCCACCCCCCTTACGCCCCCTCCCATCCCCCTTATGCCCTCCCACCCCCCTTATGCCCCCTCTGCCCCCCTTACGCCCCCTCTGCCCCACTTACACCCCCTCCCTCCCCACTTACACCCCCTCCCACCCCCCTTACACCCCCTCCCATCCCCCTTATGCCCTCCCACCCCCCTTATGCCCCCTCTGCCCCCCTTACGCCCCCTCTGCCCCACTTACACCCCCTCCCTCCCCACTTACACCCCCTCCCACCCCCCTTACACCCCCTCCCATCCCCCTTATGCCCTCCCATCCCCCTTACACCCCCTCTGCCCCACTTACGCCCCCTCTGCCCCACTTACACCCCCTCCCTCCCCACTTACACCCCCTCCCACCCCCCTTACACCCCCTCCCATCCCCCTTATGCCCTCCCATCCCCCTTACACCCCCTCTGCCCCCCTTACGCCCCCTCCCACCCCCCTTACACCCCCTCCCATCCCCCTTACGCCCCCTCTGCCCCACTTATACCCCCTTCCTCCCCACTTCTGCCCCCTCCCACCCCCCTTACGCCCCCTCCCATCCCCCTTACACCCCCTCCCTCCCCCCTTACGCCCCCCCCCGCCCCCCTTACGCCCCCCTGAGCCCCCCCGTGCCCCCCGCCAGGCGCCAGGATGAGCTCGTGCAGCAGCCGAGCGCTGACGCTGCTGAGCAGCGTGTTCGGGGCCTGCGGGCTGCTGCTGGTGGGCATCGCCGTCAGCACCGACTACTGGCTCTACATGGAGGAGGGGGTGGTCCTGCCCCAGAACCAGAGCACGGAGGTGCGCATGGCGCTGCACGCCGGCCTCTGGCGCGTCTGCTTCTTCGCCGGTACGCTCACCCCCCCCCCAGCCCCCCCCCAGACCCCCCCATGGACACGGGGGTGGGGGGAGAGGGGGGTCCCAGGGGGTGGTACGGGGTGAGCCCAGCTCATGCCAGCTCACGTGCGCGCACACGGGTGCCTATGGGGGCACGCGGGGGCACACAAGCTCATACGGGTCACGCAAGCTCACACGGGATCACACGGGCTCACATGGGACCACACAGGATCACACAAACTCACTGGAGCTCACATGGGATCATATGGGATCACACGGGCTCACACAGGTCATGCAAGATCACACGGGATCACACGGGATCACACAAATTCACTGGAGCTCACACAAGGTCACACGGGCTCACACGGGATCACACGGGACAACACAAGACCACACAAACTCACTGGAGCTCACATGGGATCATATGGGATCACACGGGCTCACATGGGTCACGCAAGATCACACGGGATCACACAGGCTCACACAAGCTCACACGGGACCACACGGGACCACACGGATCACACAGGATCACACAAGCTCACATGGGTCATGCAAACTCACACATGCTCACACGCGCTCACACGGGCTCACACGGGATCACAGAAGCTCACGTGTGCTCCCACGGGCTCATATGGGATCACACGGGATCACTCGAGCTCACCCAAGCTCACAGGGGCTCACGCGTGCTCACGTGTGCTCACACGGGCTCATGCAAGTACACGCAAGCTCACACGGGATCACACGGGATCACACAGGCTCCCACTCCCCCCTGCGCTCCCCCCCCCCCACTCTGCGCCCCATTACCAGTGGGGGAACACGTGGGGACGTCGTGTCCCGGGACGGGGAGCGTGGGGGGCTTTGGGGGGGATCTGGGGGGACCCTATGGCATATGGAGGTCCCGGGGGGGACCCTATGGGATATGGGGGGGACTGGGGGGGGTCCTATGGGATATGGGTGTCCGGGGGGGGATCTGGGGGGACCCTATGGCATATGGGGGGGTCTGGGGGGACCTTATGGGATCTGGGGGGGAACGGGGGGACCCCTATGGGATTTGAGGGGTCCTGGGGGGGATCTGGGGGGACCCTATGGGATATGGGGGGTTCCTGTGGGGGCCCTGGGGGGGCCCTATGTGATATCCCTACGAGATATAGGGAGATCCAGGAGGGATCCAGGGCGCCCCTATGGGATCTGGGGGGGATCTGGGGGGACCCTATGGGATCTGGGGTGTCCCGGGGGGTGGGGGGGGGCGGATCTGGGGGGCCGCTGTGGGATGTGGGGAGTGTGGGGTGACCCTATGGAATGTGGGGGGGTCGCTGAGGGGGGTGTGTGTGTGTCCCCCGCAGGGCGGGAGAAGGGGCGCTGCGTCGCCTCCGAATATTTCCTGGAGCCTGAGATCAACCTGGTGACCGAAAACACCGAGAACATCCTCAGTGCGTGGGGCTATAGGGGCTATGGGGGCTATAGGGGCTATGGGGGCTATAGGGGCTATAGGGGCTATAGGGGCTATGGGGGCTATGGGGGCTATAGGGGCTATGGGGGCTATAGGGGCTATGGGGGCTATGGGGGCTATAGGGGCGATAGGGGCTATGGGGGCTATGGGGGCTATGGGGGCTATAGGGGCTATAGGGGCAATAGGGGGCTATAGGGGCTATGGGGGCTATAGGGGCTATGGGGACTATGGGGCCTATGGGGGCAATAGGGGGCTATAAGGGTTCTATAGGGGTTCTATAGGGGGCTATTGGGGTTCTATAGGGGGCTATAAGGGTGTAGAGGGGTCTATAGGGGTCTATAAGGGTTTATAGGGCTCTATAGGGCTCCGTAGGGCTCTCTCTCTATAGGGCTCTATAAGTGTCCAGAGGGATCTAGAGGGGTCTTAGAGGGGTCTCTAAGGGTTTATAGGGGTCTATGGGGGTCTAGAGGGGTCTATAAGGGTCTATAGGGCCCTATAGGGGTCTATAAGGGTCTATAAAGGTTTATAGGGCTCTACAGGGGGCTATAGGGGTGTCTATAAGGGTTTATAGGGTTCTATAGGGGTCTGCAAGGGTTTACAGGGCCCTATAGGGCTCTAGAGGGGTCCATAAGGGTTTATAGGGCTCTATAGGGGTCTATAGGAGTCTATAAGGGTTTATAGGGCCCTATACGGGTCTATAAGGGTCTATAAGGGTCTAGAGGGCTCTATAGGGGTCTATAAGAGTTTATAGGGCTCTATAGGGCTCTATAGGGGTCTATAAGGGTTTACAGGGCCCTATAGGGGTCTATAAGGGTCTATAAGGGTTTATAGGGCTCTATAGGAGTCTATAAGGGTTTGTAGGGCTCTGTAGGGGTCCAGAAGGGTTTAGAGGGCTGTATAGGGCTGTATAGGGCTGTATAGGGCTGTATAGGGGCGTATAGGGCTGTATAGGGGCGTATAGGGGCTGGAGCCATCTGCCGCCCCCCCCCAGAGACGGTGCGGACGGCGACCCCCTTCCCCATGGTCAGCCTCTTCCTCGTCTTCACGGCCTTCGTCATCAGCAACGTGGGGCACATCCGCCCCCAGCGCACCCTCCTGGCCTTCGTCTCCGGCATCTTCTTCATCCTCTCCGGTCAGGCACCCACATCCCCCCCCAACCGCCCCCCCCCCCCGGCCCCCAGACTGCCCCAGGGACCCCCGTACTCCCCCAGGGACCCCAAATCTGCCCCAGAGTCCCTTCAGGACCCCATATCTGCCCCCAGGGACCCCATATCTGCCCCAGAGCCCCCTCAGGACCCCCAAATCTGCCCCAGAGTCCCTTCAGGACCCCATATCTGCCCCCAGGGACCCCATATCTGCCCCAGAGCCCCCCCCAGGACCCCTATATCTGCCCCAGGGACCCCCAAATCTGCCCCAGAGCCCCCAAATCTGCCCCAGAGCCCCCCCAGGATACCCATATCTCCCCCAGCATCCCAATATTTGCCCCAGGGACCCCCCAGGACCACTATATCTTCCCCAGAAGCCCCTCAGACCCCCATATCTGCCCCAGGGACCCCCAAATCTGCCCCACAGCCCCCTCAGGACCCCATATCTCCCCCAGAGTCCCTTCAGGACCCCCATATCTCCCCCCAGAACCCCCATTATATGCCCCAGGAACCCCATAACTGCCCCAGAGCCCCCTCAGGACCCCCATATCTGCCCCCAGAACCCCCAAATCTGCCCCAGAGCCCCCTCAGGACCCCCATATCTGCCCCCAGAACCCCCAAATCTGCCCCAGAGCCCCCTCAGGACCCCCATATCTGCCCCCAGAACCCCCATTATATGCCCCAGGGACCCCATATCTGCCCCAGAGCTCCCTCAGAACCCCCAAGTCTGCCCCCAGGGACCCCAAATCTGCCCCAGAGCCCCCTCAGGACCCCCATATCTCCCCCCAGAACCCCCATTATATGCCCCAGGGACCCCAAATCTGCCCCAGAGCCCCCTCAGGACCCCCATATCTCCCCCCAGAACCCCCATTATATGCCCCAGGGACCCCAAATCTGCCCCAGAGCCCCCTCAGGACCCCCATATCTCCCCCCAGAACCCCCATTATATGCCCCAGGGACCCCATATCTGCCCCAGGATCCCTCAGGACCCCCATATCTGCCCCAGACCCTCCTCAGGACCCCCATATCTCCCCCCAGAACCCCCATTATATGCCCCAGGAACCCCATAACTGCCCCAGAGCCCCCTCAGGACCCCCATATCTGCCCCAGACCCTCCTCAGGACCCCCATATCTACCCCCAGAACCCCCATTATATGCCCCAGGGACCCCAAATCTGCCCCAGAGCCCCCTCAGGACCCCCATATCTGCCCCCAGAACCCCCATATCTGCCCCAGAGCCCCCTCAGGACCCCCATATCTCCCCCCAGAACCCCCATTATATGCCCCCAGGGACCCCATATCTGCCCCAGGATCCCTCAGGACCCCCATACCTGCCCCCGAACACCCCATATCTGCCCCAGGGCCCCCCCGGCGCTGACCCCCCGGGGCCCCCCCAGGGCTGTCGCTGGTGGTGGGGCTGGTGCTCTACATCTCCAGCATCAACGACGAGGTGATGAACCGGCCCAGCGGCTCCGAGCAGTACTTCCAGTACCGCTACGGGTGGTCCTTCGCCTTCGCCGCCTCCTCCTTCCTCCTCAAAGAGGTGCGCCGCCTCGCACGCCCCTCGTGCACTCCTCGTGCGCCCCTCGTGCGCCCCTCATGCGCCCCTCACACGGCCCACACGCGCTTCTCCCACGCTTTGCACGCCCCTCGCATGCTTCGCACGCCCCCAGCGTGCCCCCCGCCTGCCTCGCACGCCCCTCGTGCACCCCTCGTGCGCCCCTCGCACGGCCCACACGCGCTTCTCCCATGCTTTGCACACCCCTCGCACACTTTACACACCTTGCACACCCTCCCACACCACTTGCACACCGCCACACACCATTGCACGCCCTTGCACGCCCCCATGCGATGTCCCCTGCCCCGTCCCACGGTGTGCCCGTCCCCGGCAGGGCGCGGACGTGATGTCGGTGTACCTGTTCACCATTGCACACTCTTCCACACCACCCCACGCCCTTGCACGCCCTCGCACGCCCTCGCACGCCATCCCCTGCCCCGTCCCACGGTGTGCCCGTCCCCGGCAGGGCGCGGGCGTGATGTCGGTGTACCTGTTCACCATTGCACACTCTTCCACACCACCCCACGCCCTCGCACGCCCTTGCACACCCTCGCACGCCCTCGCACGCCCTCGCACGCCCTCGCACGCCATCCCCTGCCCCGTCCCACGGTGTGCCCGTCCCCGGCAGGGCGCGGGCGTGATGTCGGTGTACCTGTTCACCATTGCACACTCTTCCACACCACCCCACGCCCTCGCACGCCCTTGCACACCCTCGCACGCCCTCGCACGCCCTCGCACGCCCTCGCACGCCATCCCCTGCCCCGTCCCACGGTGTGCCCGTCCCCGGCAGGGCGCGGGCGTGATGTCGGTGTACCTGTTCACCATTGCACACTCTTCCACACCACCCCACGCCCTCGCACGCCCTTGCACACCCTCGCACGCCCCCGTGCGATGTCCCCTGCCCCGTCCCACGGTGTGCCCGTCCCCGGCAGGGCGCGGGCGTGATGTCGGTGTACCTGTTCACCAAGCGGTACGCGGAGGAGGAGCTGTACCGGGCACCGGCGGGACTGCTGCGGCCGCGGCTGAGCGCCTGTTCGGGGCTGTCGGGGCAGTTCCTGCAGCCCCGCGCGTGGCCCCGCGCCCGCAGCCCCTCCGACGCCTCCTCCGACGTCTCCATCCAGATGACCCAGAACTACCCCCCCGCCATCAAGTACCCCCAGCACGGCCACCTCTCCACCTCCCCCTGCTAGGGGGGGGACGGGGGGGACCTGGGGACAAGGGGGGGACATGGGGACGAGGGGGGATGTGGGGAGGATGGGGGATGTGGGGGACATGGGGGACATGGGGGGGTGGGGGACATTGGGACGAGGGGGGATGGGGGACATGGGGGACATGGGGGACATGAGGGGGTGGGGGAGATGGGGACGATGGGGACATGGGGGATGTCGGGGACATGGGGGACATTGGGACAAGGGGGGATGTGGAGAGGATGGGGGACATGGGGGACATGGGGGACATGGGGGACATGGGGGGGTGGGGGACATGGGGGACATCAGGACGAGGGGGGACATGGGGATGATGGGGACATTGGGACGAGGGGGGATGTGGGGAGGATGGGGGACATGGGGGACATGGGGGGTGGGGGACATGGGGGACATCAGGACAAGGGGGGACATGGGGATGATGGGGACATGGGGGGTTGGGGACATGGGGGACATTGGGACGAGGGGGTCATGGGGGACATCAGGACGAGGGGGGACATGGGGATGATGGGGACATGGGGGACGTCGGGGATGTGGGGGACGTGGGGGGGATGGGGATATGGGGGACGTGGGGACAATGCGGACATGGGGGGGATTTGGGGAGATGGGGACGAGGGGGGATATGGGGACGTGGGGGACGTGGGGAGGATGGGGGATGTGGGGACGAGGTGGGACATAGAGCTGAGGGGGAACATGGGGACACGGGGGACATAGGGACAATGGGGGACATAGGGAAGAGGGGGGACATGGGGACGAGGGGGGGATATGGGGACAATGGGGACAGCCAGGATTCTGGGGACATGGGGGACACGGGGAGGATGGGGACAGTGGGGACATGGGGGGTGCAGGGGACGTGGGGGACATTGAGGGACAGCAGGTGCCATGGGGGCCATGGGGACAGTGAGGGCCACGGGGATGACGGGGACATTGGGGACACCAGAGTCGGGGCAATTGGGCCACTGGGGACATTGATGCTGGGGCCACCAGGGATGGGGACATCTGGGGCCACCAGGGATGGGACAATGGGGCCACCACAGATGGGGACATCTGGGGACGGAGATGCTCGGGGACATCCGGGGCCACCAGGAACAGGACAATGGGACCACCAGGGATGGGGACGCGCGGGGGACATTGGGGTTGGGGACACTGGGGACAACCGGGGCCACCAGGATCCTGCTGGGGACGAGGCCGCCATTGGGGCCACCACGGCCCCGTCCCATCCTGGCCACCGGCGGCCATCTTATCACGTCGGCCATGGCCAGTGGCGGATGGGACGTCACTCGGTGGCCATTCTGTCCTGCCACCATGGGCCAGGGTGGCTCGGCGGCCATCTTGTCACCTCAACCACGGCCAGCAGTGGACAGGATGTGACTTGGCCGCCGTCTTCTACCACCGTGGCTGACAGAAGACACGAGATGGCTCGACAGCCATCTTGTCACGTCAGCCGTGGCCAACGATGGGCGGGATGAGCCTTGGCGGCCATCTTCTCCTGCTACCGTGGCCAACGATGGCCGGGACACAGCTCGGCGGCCATCTTCTCTGGCCATTGTGGCCAGCATGGCTCGTCAGCCGTCTTCTTCTGCCACCACGGCCAACGATGAGCGGGAGGAACCTGTAGCGGCCATCTTCTTTTGCCATCATGGCCAACGATGGACAGACAATGGCTCGGCGGCCATCTTCCCCCGCCACCACGGCCAACGATGGACAGAGTGAACCGTGGCAGCCATGTTCTCCTGCCACCACGGCCAACGATGGACAGGCTGTGACCCGGCGGCCATCTTCTCCTGCCACCCACGGCTGACGTGGCTCGGTGGCCATCTTCTCCCACCAACCACGGCCAACGCCAGGCAGGACAGGGGGCGGCCGCCATCTTTATTGTGCACCCATTGACCCCTGGGTGCTGGGGGACCCCCCAGGAGAGCGATGGGGGGGGACACGACACGGATCCAGACCTCCCCCCCCCCTCCAGTGCTCCGTTGCTTTTGGGCCCCTTCGGCTTTAGTGATGCTTCACACCCCCCCCCCCCCAAATTTAGGGGTCTCCCCCCGACTTTGAACTCTGCCCCCCGCCCCTTCGCGTGGCTGGTCCACGGTGGGGTCGCCCCCCCCCTCCCCCCCGCGGCCGCCGGCTCCCGTTAGCACAAATTGGGGGGGGTTGGGGGGGGGAGGAGGGGGTTCCCAGACGTGTGGGTCCGTGCTGGGGGAGGGGGGGGGCAACCCTAGAGCAACGCGGGGGGGGGGGGGGGGGCGGGTGCCTGGGTCCTTGGGGGGGGGGGGGGCAATTTTGGGGGGTGGGGGGAGCCCAGACGCCTGGGTTTCCCCGGTCCGGGGGGGGGGAAGGACACACACCCCCCCCTTAATTTCTGTGGCAATAAACGGCTTCAATATGTAGCTTCCCCCCCCCCCCCAAAAAAAATAAAATAAATGGGGGGGGTCGGGTTAAACACCCCCAAAGTGGGGGCAGCGGTGGGGGGGGGTCCCAGTGAGAGGACCTGGGGGGTGGTGGGGGGTGGGGGACATTGAGCTCCCCCCTCCCCAAGGCTTTGGGGGGGCCCCCCGGGTTTGCCCCCCCCCCCCTCTGCTGTACGATATGTAAATAGGGATCGATGCGACCTCAATAAAGGATTTCAAACTACCCCCCCCTCGTGTGCCCCCTCCCCCCCCCCGAAACCCCCCCCGGGACCCCCATAAGCCTTCAATACCCCATGGGAACCCCACTGGGTGGGGGCAATTAAGCGCTGGGGGGGGATGGGGGGCTATTAGGGGCTGGGGGGGCAATTATGTGCTGGGGATGCAATGGGGGCCTGGGGGGCAGTTAGGTTTTTGGGGGTAGTTAGGGGCTGGGGGGGGCAATGGTGGCTGGGGGGCAGTTAGGGTCGGGGGGAGCAATTAGGTGCTGGGGGGGCAATTAGGTGCTGGGGGGGCAATGGGGGCTGGAGGGCAATTAGGGGCTGGGGGGCAATGAGGGGCTGGAGGGCAATTAGGTGGGGGGGGTCAATGAGGGCTGGGGGGGGCAATTAAGGGCTGGGAGTGCAATGGGGGGCTGTGGGGCAATTAGGGTCTAGGGGGGCAGTTAAGGGCTGGGGGGGCAATGAGGTTTTGGGGGGGTAATTAAGGGCTGGGGGAAGGCAATGGGGGGCTGATGGGGGCAATTAGTGCCGGGGGGGGGCAATTAAGGCCTGGGGAGCAATAAAAGGGGGAGGGGGGCACTGGTGTGTGTGGGGGGGTCTGGACCAGCCCAGCCCCCCCCCCCCCGGGCTCTAGGGGCGTGGCCACGCGGTTGCTAGGATACCGGCCAGCATCCCCCGTCGCCATGGCAACCGCCCGGCGGGAGAGCGCTGCCCACGGCCCCGGAGCCCCCCAATTCCCCTTCGCCCCGCCCCTCCTTCGCCACGCCCCCTGCTGACGTCACCCCCCGAAGCTTCCAGGCTCCGCCCCACTCCGCTTCCCCCCCCCCCCCCTTCCCCGGCTGGGGGGGCCCCGCCCCCCCCCATCCCCCCCCCCCGCCCGCGCCCGCCGCAGCCGCACCCGGACCGGCACCGGCACCGGCACCCCCGGGACCCCCCCGGGACCCCCCCGGCACCGGCACCGCCCCCCCGAAACCGGCACCCCCCCTCCCCGACCCGGCACCGCGACACCCCCCCGCCCCCGAAACCGGGACCCCCCCCGAGAACCGGCACCGGGACCCCCCTCAGCCAATCCGGGCACCCCCCAACCCCCCCAGGGCCCCAACATCCCCCCCGCGCCCCCCAAAAACCGGCTTTCCCCCCCCCCCCGGAGGGGAATT
>NW_028128499.1:5000-9866 GCF_965231255.1 Vanellus vanellus | reverse complement strand
GGGGGAAGTGAAGATTTGGGGAGCAAAGTGGCCCATTTTTGGGGGGGAGGGCGACATTTTTGGGGCGCAAAGGGGGAGAATTTGGGACCCCCCCCCCCCCCCCCCGCACAAAAGCGCTGACTTTTGGGGCGAAAAAAGGGCTTTTTGGGTGTAAATTTTAATTTTTTTTTTTAATTTTTTTTTGGGGGCGGGCAGAAAATTAACGGGTTTTGGGGAAAAAAAAAATAATGCTTTTTTTTTTTTTTGGGGGGAGGGCGAAAATGGCACAATTTGGGGATTTTTGGAGGATAAAACTGATTTTTTTTTTTTTTGGACACAAAAGTCAGGATTTTGGGGCAAAAAAAAGCCAAGATTCGTCAATTTCTCTTGGATTCCTCTCCCCCCCCCAAAAAAAAGATAAATTTGGCGTTTTTTTTTTTTGGGGGGGGGCCAAATCTCACCCGTTTCGGGCGAAAAATCCACCCACTTTGGCCTTTTTGGGGAGAAAAAAGGGCAGTTTGGGTTCGGTGGCGACGGTGGAAATGGTGGTTTTTTTTTTTGCAGAATGGTACCTGGTTTGGGGGAAAAAAGGGGGATTTTGGGGCCTTAAAATGATATAACGGAAGGAAACGTGTGGTGGGGGGTTGGGGTTGGGTTTTTCCCAGAAAATGTATTTTTTGGCTGTAAAATGTGCGGTTTTGCCGTAAAAAGTGTCTTTTGGGGCCGAAAAAATGTGTCTTTTTTTTGCCGTAAAAAGTGTATTTTTTTGCTGTAAATGTGTATTATTTTGCCATAAAATATGTATTTTTTTGCCGTGAAAAGTGTATTTTTTTGCCGAAAAATGTGTATTTTTTTGCCGTGAAAAGTGTATTTTATTTTGCCGTAAAATGTGTCTTTTTTTGCCATAAAATATGTATTTTTTTGCCGTGAAAAGTGTATTTTTTTGCCGAAAAATGTGTATTTTTTTGCCGTGAAAAGTGTATTTTATTTTGCCGTAAAATGTGTATTTTTTTTTGCCGTGAAAAGTGTATTTTTTTTGCCGAAAAATGTGTCTTTTTTTGCTGTAAAATGTGTATTTTTTTGCCGTAAAATGTGTATTTTTTTGCCATAAAATGTGTATTTTTTTTGCCATAAAATATGTATTTTTTTGCCGTGAAAAGAGTATTTTTTGGCCGAAAAATGTGTCTTTTTTTGCCGTAAAAAGTGTATTTTATTTTGCCATAAAATGTGTATTTTTTTGCCGTGAAAAGTGTATTTTTTTGCCGAAAAATGTGTATTTTTTTTTGCTGTAAAATGTGTATTTTTTTGCCGAAAAATGTGTATTTTTTTGCTGTAAAAATGTGTATTTTTTTGCTGTAAAATGTGTATTTTTTTTGCCATAAAATATGTATTTTTTTGCCGTGAAAAGTGTATTTTTTTGCTGTAAAATGTATATTTTTTGGCCGAAAAATGTGTCTTTTTTTGCCGTAAAAAGTGTATTTTATTTTGCCATAAAATGTGTATTTTTTTGCCATAAAATGTGTATTTTTTTGCTGTAAAATGTGTATTTTTTTTTGCCATAAAATATGTATTTTTTTGCCGTGAAAAGTGTAATTTTTTTGCCGAAAAATGTGTCTTTTTTTGCCGTAAAAAGTGTATTTTATTTTGCCGTAAAATGTGTATTTTTTTGCCGTGAAAAGTGTATTTTTTTGCCGAAAAATGTGTATTTTTTTTGCTGTAAAATGTGTATTTTTTTGCCGAAAAATGTGTATTTTTTTTGCTGTAAAATGTGTATTTTTTTGCCGTAAAATGTGTATTTTTTTTTGCCATAAAATATGTATTTTTTTGCCGTGAAAAGTGTATTTTTTTGCTGTAAAATGTATATTTTTTGGCCGAAAATGTGTCTTTTTTTTGCCGTAAAAAGTGTATTTATTTTGCCGTAAAAATGTGTATTTTTTTGCCATAAAATGTGTCTTTTTTTGCCGTAAAAAGTGTATTTTATTTTGCCGTAAAATGTGTATTTTTTTGCCGTGAAAAGTGTATTTTTTTGCCGAAAAATGTGTCTTTTTTTGCTGTAAAATGTGTATTTTTTTGCCATAAAATGTGTATTTTTTTTGCCATAAAATATGTGGTTTTTTGCCGTGAAAAGTGTATTTTTTTTGCCGAAAAATGTGTATTTTTTTGCCGTAAAAAGTGTATTTCATTTTGCCGTAAAATGTGTCTTTTTTTGCCATAAAATTATGTATTTTTTTTGCCATAAAATGTGTATTTTTTTGCCGTGAAAAGTTTATTTCTTTATTTGTTTGGGGTTTTTTTTGGCGAAAACGCAGAAAATTATGAGGGTTTTGCCGTAAAATGACGATTTTTTTTTGCCCGTGAAATTAATTGTGGGTTTTTTTTTGTCCGCCTTTTTGTCATAAAATGAGGTTTTTAACCTTAAAATGAGGGCGCTTTTTTTTTTTTGTTTCTTTTCAACAAAATGAGGGCGTTTTGCCTTAAAATGAGTTTTTTTTTTTTTTGGGGGTCATTTTTAAGGTTTTGCCTTAAAAAGTGTTGGTTTGTTGTATTTTTTCACGTAAAATGAGGGTTTTCCCACCTTAAAATGAACATTTTTTAACCTTAAAACGGGGCTTTATTTTCCCTTAAAAAGAGGGTTTTTTAACCATAAAATTAAGGGTTTTTTAACCATAAAATTAAGGTTTTTTTTACCATAAAATTAAGGGTTTTTTTTACCATAAAATTAGGATTTCTTTTTGCCTTAAAAAAGAAGGTTTTTCCCCTCAAAAGGAGGGCTATTTTTATTTTTATTTTTTTTCCTTAAAATGCGGCTTTTTAACCGCAAAATGAGTCTTTTTTACGCTCAAATAAGGACTTTTCTTTTTCTTTCTTTTTTTGCCCCAAAATGAGGATTTCTTACCCTAAAATGAAGATTATTATTTTGCCCTAAAAATGAGGATTTTTTTTTTTCGGCCATAATGGGCAAATTAAGTGCTTTTTTTGTTGTTTTTTTTTTTTTTTATTATTATTATTATTATTTTATTTTTTATTTTCTTTTTTTTTTGACAGAAAATGGGGTTTTGCCATAAAATTGGGATTTTTTCGCCATAAAATGAGCGGTTTTAGCTTAAAATGAGTTTTTTCCTTAAGGGGTGTGTGTGTGTGTGGTGTTGCCGTAAAAAGGGATTTTCCCCCCTAAAATGAGCGTTTTCTTTACCATAAAATGAGGGTTTTTTCCCGAAAATTGGTGATTTTTTTTTTCCCCCCTAAAATGAAGACTTTTAAAACATAAAATGAGGGGGGGTTTTAACCTCAAAATAAGTCGCCGTTTTTTTTTTTCTGCCACAGGACGAAGGAGTTTTCCCCTTGAAATAATCCTCTTTTTTTTTTTTTCCCTTTTTGCCTTAAAATGACTTTTATTTTTTTTTTATTGCCACAAACCGCTTTTTTTTTTTTTTTAAATTTTTTTTTTTTTTTTTTTGCCATCTTTATTTGTCTCAGAAAAGAAATGGGGTTTTCCCCATAAAAAGGAGGAGACAGAGCAGCTTTTGGGGTGAGAACGCGGAATAATTCCAAAACTTGGGGGGAGGGGGGAAATTAGCAAAAATAGCGATTTTTCACAGCGCGGGGGGGGGAGGGGGGGGAGGGGGGAAGCGGAGGGGTTCGGTGGGACAAAGAAGGTGCCAAAATGGGGGTTTTAGCAGGAAATGAGGGGGGGCGGGGGCGCGGATGCAAATAATGGTCAAATGTGTGTGTGGGTTTGCTCTAAATCTGTCGGTTTTGGGGAAAAAAAGAGACCGCCTCCCCCCCCTCCCCCCCGGGTAGACCTGGCAGCCATTTCCTCCATGGGTAGACCTGGCAGCCATTTCCTCCATGGGTAGACCTGGCAGCCATTTCCTCCATGGGTAGACCTGGCAGCCATTTTCTCTATGGGTAGACCTGGCGGCCATCTTCTCTATAGGTGGACCTGGCAGCCAGTTTCTCTATGGGTAGACCTGGCAGCCAGTTTCTCTATGGGTAGACCCGGCAGCCATCTTCTCTATGGGTAGACCTGGCAGCCAGTTTCTCTATGGGTAGACCTGGCAGCCAGTTTCTCTATGGGTAGACCCGGCAGCCATCTTCTCTATGGGTAGACCTGGCAGCCAGTTTCTCTATGGGTAGACCTGGCAGCAAGCTTCTCTATAGGTAGACCTGGCATCCATCTTCTCTATGGGTAGGCCTGGCAGCCATCTTCTCTATAGGTAGACCTGGCATCCATCTTCTCTATGGGTAGCCCTGGCAGCCATCTTCTCTATAGGTAGACCTGGCAGCCAGTTTCTCTATAGGTAGACCTGGCAGCCAGTTTCTCTACGGGTAGACCTGGTGGCCACTTCCCTGGCTGGACCTGGTGGCCACTTCCCTGGATGGACTTGGTGGCCACCTCCTCCATGGGCAGACCTGTGGTTGTCCCCTCCACTGGACACACCTGGTGGCCCAGTGTCCCGTCCCCCCTTTCCCCCTGTCCCCCATTGGCTTGACCCGGTGGCTCTCCACCCCCTCCTTGAGTAGACCCGGTGGCCGGTGTCCCCTTCTTCTCCCCACCTTGGGTTGCCCTGGTGGCCAACGGCCCCCTCATTCCCCCGACGCTGGGGTTGCCCTGGTGGCCCTCCAACCCCACCTTGACTTGCCCTGGGGGCCAGTGTCCCCCTCGTCCCTGTGTCCCCATCCCCCCCCCCTTAGGTTGCCCTGGTGGCCCTCCACCCCCACCTTGGCTTGCCCTGGTGGCCATTCCTCCCCGCTCAGTTGCCCCGGTGGCTCCTCTTGAGTCACCCTGTGCCACCCCCACCCCCCCATGTGCTATTTTGAGGTCCCCCGTGACACCCGCCCCCGCGTCCCCCGGGAGGTGGTGGCAGGTTGGGGGGGGGGGAGGGG
>NW_028128500.1:0-33725 GCF_965231255.1 Vanellus vanellus | reverse complement strand
CCTGGAACCCTTTCAAATGCCACAGACAATTTGGCCCTCTCTGCTTTCCTGCGGACTCCATCCTCAAAAGCACCTGTTTTCGCTTTCGGTAGCCTCCGGAGCATAAAAGACAAACGTCCAGCTTTTGCTGCCACAGCAAAGGTGCCAGCGGGAAAAGTAATGCTGGTTCTCACTGCCTCCTGGAACCCTTTCAAATGCCCCAGACAATTTGGCCCTCTCTGCTTTCCTGCGGACTCTATCCTCAAAAGCGCCTTTTTTCACTTTCGGCGCCCTCCGGTGGTAAAAAGAAAAACGTCCAGCTTTTGCTGCCACAGCAAAGGTGCCAGCGGGGAAAAGTAATGCTGGTTCTCACTGCCTCCTGGAACTCTTTCAAATGCCACAGACAATTTGGCCCTCTCTGCTTTCCTGCGGACTCCATCCTCAAAAGCACTTATTTTCGCTTTCGGCAGCCTCCGGAGCAAAAAAGACAAACGTCCAGCTTTTGCTGCCACAGCAAAGGTGCCAGCGGGGAAAAGTAATGCTGGTTCTCACTGCCTCCTGGAACCCTTTCAAATGCCACAGACAATTTGGCCCTCTCTGCTTTCCTGCGGACTCCATCCTCAAAAGCACCTGTTTTCGCTTTCAGCAGCCTCCGGAGCAAAAAAGACAAACGTCCAGCTTTTGCTGCCACAGCAAAGGTGCCAGCGGGGAAAAGTAATGCTGGTTCTCACTGCCTCCTGGAACCCTTTCAAATGCCACAGACAATTTGGCCCTCTCTGCTTTCCTGCGGACTCCATCCTCAAAAGCACCTATTTTTGCTTCGGGCAGCCTCCGGAGCAAAAAAGACAAACGTCCAGCTTTTGCTGCCACAGCAAAGGTGCCAGCGGGGAAAAGTAATGCTGGTTCTCACTGCCTCCTGGAACCTCTTCAAATGCCCCAGACAATTTGGCCCTCTCTGCTTTCCTGCGGACTCCATCCTCAAAAGCACCTGTTTTCGCTTTCGGCAACCTTCCGGAGCAAAAAAGACAAACGTCCAGCTTTTGCTGCCACAGCAAAGGTGCCAGCGGGAAAAGTAATGCTGGTTCTCACTGCCTCCTGGAACCTCTTCAAATGCCACAGACAATTTGGCCCTCTCTGCTTTCCTGCGGACTCCATCCTCAAAAGCACCTGTTTTCGCTTTCGGCAGCCTCCGGAGCAAAAAAGACAAACGTCCAGCTTTTGCTGCCACAGCAAAGGTGCCAGCGGGGAAAAGTAATGCTGGTTCTCACTGCCTCCTGGAACCTCTTCAAATGCCCCAGACAATTTGGCCCTCTCTGCTTTCCTGCGGACTCCATCCTCAAAAGCACCTGTTTTCGCTTTTGGCAACCTCCGGACAAAAAAGACAAACGTCCAGCTTTTGCTGCCACAGCAAAGGTGCCAGCGGGGAAAAGTAATGCTGGTTCTCACTGCCTCCTGGAACCCTTTCAAATGCCACAGACAATTTGGCCCTCTCTGCTTTCCTGCGGACTCCATCCTCAAAAGCACCTGTTTTCGCTTTCGGCAGCCTCCGGAGCAAAAAAGACAAACGTCCAGCTTTTGCTGCCACAGCAAAGGTGCCAGCGGGGAAAAGTAATGCTGGTTCTCACTGCCTCCTGGAACCCTTTCAAATGCCACAGACAATTAAGCCCTCTCTGCTTTCCTGCGGACTCTATCCTCAAAAGCGCCTTTTTTCATTTTCGGTGCCCTCCGGTGGTAAAAAGACAAACGTCCAGCTTTTGCTGCCACAGCAAAGGTGCCAGCGGGGAAAAGTAATGCTGGTTCTCACTGCCTCCTGGAACTCTTTCAAATGCCACAGACAATTTGGCCCTCTCTGCTTTCCTGCGGACTCCATCCTCAAAAGCACCTATTTTCGCTTTCGCCAGCCTCCGGAGCAAAAAAGACAAACGTCCAGCTTTTGCTGCCACAGCAAAGGTGCCAGCGGGGAAAAGTAATGCTGGTTCTCACTGCCTCCTGGAACCCTTTCAAATGCCACAGACAATTTGGCCCTCTCTGCTTTCCTGTGGACTCCATCCTCAAAAGCACCTGTTTTCGCTTTCGGCAGCCTCCGGAGCAAAAAAGACAAACGTCCAGCTTTTGCTGCCACAGCAAAGGTGCCAGCGGGGAAAAGTAATGCTGGTTCTCACTGCCTCCTGGAACCCTTTCAAATGCCACAGACAATTTGGCCCTCTCTGCTTTCCTGCGGACTCCATCCTCAAAAGCACCTGTTTTCGCTTTCGGCAGCCTCCGGAGCAAAAAAGACAAACGTCCAGCTTTTGCTGCCACAGCAAAGGTGCCAGCGGGGAAAAGTAATGCTGGTTCTCACTGCCTCCTGGAACCTCTTCAAATGCCCCAGACAATTTGGCCCTCTCTGCTTTCCTGCGGACTCCATCCTCAAAAGCATCTGTTTTCGCTTTCGGCAGCCTCCGGAGCAAAAAAGACAAACGTCCAGCTTTTGCTGCCACAGCAAAGGTGCCAGCGGGGAAAAGTAATGCTGGTTCTCACTGCCTCCTGGAACCCTTTCAAATGCCACAGACAATTTGGCCCTCTCTGCTTTCCTGCGGACTCTATCCTCAAAAGCGCCTTTTTTCACTTTCAGCGCCCTCCGTTGGTAAAAAGACAAACGTCCAGCTTTTGCTGCCACAGCAAAGGTGCCAGCGGGGAAAAGTGATGCTGGTTCTCACTGCCTCCTGGAACTCTTTCAAATGCCACAGACAATTTGGCCCTCTCTGCTTTCCTGTGGACTCCATCCTCAAAAGCACCTGTTTTCGCTTTCGGCAACCTCCGGAGCAAAAAAGACAAACGTCCAGCTTTTGCTGCCACAGCAAAGGTGCCAGCGGGGAAAAGTAATGCTGGTTCTCACTGCCTCCTGGAACCTGTTCAAATGCCCCAGACAATTTGGCCCTCTCTGCTTTCCTGCGGACTCCATCCTCAAAAGCACCTGTTTTCGCTTTCGGCAGCCTCCGGAGCAAAAAAGACAAACGTCCAGCTTTTGCTGCCACAGCAAAGGTGCCAGCGGGGAAAAATAATGCTGGTTCTCACTGCCTCCTGGAACCCTTTCAAATGCCACAGACAATTTGGCCCTCTCTGCTTTCCTGCGGACTCCATCCTCAAAAGCACCTGTTTTCGCTTTCGGTAGCCTCCGGAGCATAAAAGACAAACGTCCAGCTTTTGCTGCCACAGCAAAGGTGCCAGCGGGGAAAAGTAATGCTGGTTCTCACTGCCTCCTGGAACCCTTTCAAATGCCCCAGACAATTTGGCCCTCTCTGCTTTCCTGCGGACTCTATCCTCAAAAGCGCCTTTTTTCACTTTCGGCGCCCTCCGGTGGTAAAAAGAAAAACGTCCAGCTTTTGCTGCCACAGCAAAGGTGCCAGCGGGGAAAAGTAATGCTGGTTCTCACTGCCTCCTGGAACTCTTTCAAATGCCACAGACAATTTGGCCCTCTCTGCTTTCCTGCGGACTCCATCCTCAAAAGCACTTATTTTCGCTTTCGGCAGCCTCCGGAGCAAAAAAGACAAACGTCCAGCTTTTGCTGCCACAGCAAAGGTGCCAGCGGGGAAAAGTAATGCTGGTTCTCACTGCCTCCTGGAACCCTTTCAAATGCCACAGACAATTTGGCCCTCTCTGCTTTCCTGCGGACTCCATCCTCAAAAGCACCTGTTTTCGCTTTCAGCAGCCTCCGGAGCAAAAAAGACAAACGTCCAGCTTTTGCTGCCACAGCAAAGGTGCCAGCGGGGAAAAGTAATGCTGGTTCTCACTGCCTCCTGGAACCCTTTCAAATGCCACAGACAATTTGGCCCTCTCTGCTTTCCTGCGGACTCCATCCTCAAAAGCACCTATTTTCGCTTCGGGCAGCCTCCGGAGCAAAAAAGACAAACGTCCAGCTTTTGCTGCCACAGCAAAGGTGCCAGCGGGGAAAAGTAATGCTGGTTCTCACTGCCTCCTGGAACCTCTTCAAATGCCCCAGACAATTTGGCCCTCTCTGCTTTCCTGCGGACTCCATCCTCAAAAGCACCTGTTTTCGCTTTCGGCAACCTCCGGAGCAAAAAAGACAAACGTCCAGCTTTTGCTGCCACAGCAAAGGTGCCAGCGGGGAAAAGTAATGCTGGTTCTCACTGCCTCCTGGAACCCTTTCAAATGCCACAGACAATTTGGCCCTCTCTGCTTTCCTGTGGACTCCATCCTCAAAAGCACCTGTTTTCGCTTTCGGCAGCCTCCGGAGCAAAAAAGACAAACGTCCAGCTTTTGCTGCCACAGCAAAGGTGCCAGCGGGGAAAAGTAATGCTGGTTCTCACTGCCTCCTGGAACCCTTTCAAATGCCACAGACAATTTGGCCCTCTCTGCTTTCCTGCGGACTCCATCCTCAAAAGCAGCTGTTTTCGCTTCGGGCAGCCTCCGGAGCAAAAAAGACAAACGTCCAGCTTTTGCTGCCACAGCAAAGGTGCCAGCGGGGAAAAGTAATGCTGGTTCTCACTGCCTCCTGGAACCTCTTCAAATGCCCCAGACAATTTGGCCCTCTCTGCTTTCCTGCGGACTCCATCCTCAAAAGCACCTGTTTTCGCTTTTGGCAACCTCCGGACAAAAAAGACAAACGTCCAGCTTTTGCTGCCACAGCAAAGGTGCCAGCGGGGAAAAGTAATGCTGGTTCTCACTGCCTCCTGGAACCCTTTCAAATGCCACAGACAATTTGGCCCTCTCTGCTTTCCTGCGGACTCCATCCTCAAAAGCACCTGTTTTCGCTTTCGGCAGCCTCCGGAGCAAAAAAGACAAACGTCCAGCTTTTGCTGCCACAGCAAAGGTGCCAGCGGGGAAAAGTAATGCTGGTTCTCACTGCCTCCTGGAACCCTTTCAAATGCCACAGACAATTAAGCCCTCTCTGCTTTCCTGCGGACTCTATCCTCAAAAGCGCCTTTTTTCATTTTCGGCGCCCTCCGGTGGTAAAAAGACAAACGTCCAGCTTTTGCTGCCACAGCAAAGGTGCCAGCGGGGAAAAGTAATGCTGGTTCTCACTGCCTCCTGGAACTCTTTCAAATGCCACAGACAATTTGGCCCTCTCTGCTTTCCTGCGGACTCCATCCTCAAAAGCACCTATTTTCGCTTTCGGCAGCCTCCGGAGCAAAAAAGACAAACGTCCAGCTTTTGCTGCCACAGCAAAGGTGCCAGCGGGGAAAAGTAATGCTGGTTCTCACTGCCTCCTGGAACTCCTTCAAATACCCCAGACAATTTGGCTCTCTCTGCTTTCCTGCGGACTCCATCCTCAAAAGCACCTGTTTTCGCTTTCGGCAGCCTCCAGAGCAAAAAAAACAAACGTCCAGCTTTTGCTGCCACAGCAAAGGTGCCAGCGGGGAAAAGTAATGCTGGTTCTCACTGCCTCCTGGAACCCTTTCAAATGCCACAGACAATTTGGCCCTCTCTGCTTTCCTGTGGACTCCATCCTCAAAAGCACCTGTTTTCGCTTTCGGCAGCCTCCGGAGCAAAAAAGACAAACGTCCAGCTTTTGCTGCCACAGCAAAGGTGCCAGCGGGGAAAAGTAATGCTGGTTCTCACTGCCTCCTGGAACCCTTTCAAATGCCACAGACAATTTGGCCCTCTCTGCTTTCCTGCGGACTCCATCCTCAAAAGCACCTATTTTTGCTTTCGGCGCCCTCCGGAGCAAAAAAGACAAACGTCCAGCTTTTGCTGCCACAGCAAAGGTGCCAGCAGGGAAAAGTAATGCTGGTTCTCACTGCCTCCTGGAACTCCTTCAAATGCCACAGACAATTTGGCCCTCTCTGCTTTCCTGCGGACTCCATCCTCAAAAGCACCTGTTTTCGCTTTCGGCAGCCTCCGGAGCAAAAAAGACAAACGTCCAGCTTTTGCTGCCACAGCAAAGGTGCCAGCGGGGAAAAGTAATGCTGGTTCTCACTGCCTCCTGGAACCCTTTCAAATGCCACAGACAATTTGGCCCTCTCTGCTTTCCTGCGGACTCCATCCTCAAAAGAACCTGTTTTCGCTTTCGGCAGCCTCCGGAGCAAAAAAGACAAACGTCCAGCTTTTGCTGCCACAGCAAAGGTGCCAGCGGGGAAAAGTAATGCTGGTTCTCACTGCCTCCTGGAACCCTTTCAAATGCCACAGACAATTTGGCCCTCTCTGCTTTCCTGCGGACTCCATCCTCAAAAGCACCTATTTTTGCTTTCGGCGCCCTCCGGAGCAAAAAAGACAAACGTCCAGCTTTTGCTGCCACAGCAAAGGTGCCAGCAGGGAAAAGTAATGCTGGTTCTCACTGCCTCCTGGAACCCTTTCAAATGCCACAGACAATTTGGCCCTCTCTGCTTTCCTGCGGACTCCATCCTCAAAAGCACCTGTTTTCGCTTTCGGCAACCTCCGGAGCAAAAAAGACAAACGTCCAGCTTTTGCTGCCACAGCAAAGGTGCCAGCGGGGAAAAGTAATGCTGGTTCTCACTGCCTCCTGGAACCCTTTCAAATGCCACAGACAATTTGGCCCTCTCTGCTTTCCTGCGGACTCCATCCTCAAAAGCACCTATTTTTGCTTTCGGCGCCCTCCGGAGCAAAAAAGACAAACGTCCAGCTTTTGCTGCCACAGCAAAGGTGCCAGCGGGGAAAAGTAATGCTGGTTCTCACTGCCTCCTGGAACCCTTTCAAATGCCCCAGACAATTTGGCCCTCTCTGCTTACCTGCGGACTCTATCCTCAAAAGCGCCTTTTTTCACTTTCGGCGCCCTCCGGTGGTAAAAAGACAAACGTCCAGCTTTTGCTGCCACAGCAAAGGTGCCAGCGGGGAAAAGTGATGCTGGTTCTCACTGCCTCCTGGAACTCTTTCAAATGCCACAGACAATTTGGCCCTCTCTGCTTTCCTGCGGACTCCATCCTCAAAAGCACCTATTTTCGCTTTCGGCAGCCTCCGGAGCAAAAAAGACAAACGTCCAGCTTTTGCTGCCACAGCAAAGGTGCCAGCGGGGAAAAGTAATGCTGGTTCTCACTGCCTCCTGGAACTCCTTCAAATACCCCAGACAATTTGGCTCTCTCTGCTTTCCTGCGGACTCCATCCTCAAAAGCACCTGTTTTCGCTTTCGGCAGCCTCCGGAGCAAAAAAGACAAACGTCCAGCTTTTGCTGCCACAGCAAAGGTGCCAGCGGGGAAAAGTAATGCTGGTTCTCACTGCCTCCTGGAACCCTTTCAAATGCCACAGACAATTTGGCCCTCTCTGCTTTCCTGTGGACTCCATCCTCAAAAGCACCTGTTTTCGCTTTCGGCAGCCTCCGGAGCAAAAAAGACAAACGTCCAGCTTTTGCTGCCACAGCAAAGGTGCCAGCGGGGAAAAGTAATGCTGGTTCTCACTGCCTCCTGGAACCCTTTCAAATGCCACAGACAATTTGGCCCTCTCTGCTTTCCTGCGGACTCCATCCTCAAAAGCACCTGTTTTCGCTTTCGGCGCCCTCCGGAGCAAAAAAGACAAACGTCCAGCTTTTGCTGCCACAGCAAAGGTGCCAGCAGGGAAAAGTAATGCTGGTTCTCACTGCCTCCTGGAACTCCTTCAAATGCCACAGACAATTTGGCCCTCTCTGCTTTCCTGCGGACTCCATCCTCAAAAGCACCTGTTTTCGCTTTCGGCAGCCTCAGGAGCAAAAAAGACAAACGTCCAGCTTTTGCTGCCACAGCAAAGGTGCCAGCGGGGAAAAGTAATGCTGGTTCTCACTGCCTCCTGGAACCCTTTCAAATGCCCCAGACAATTTGGCCCTCTCTGCTTTCCTGCGGACTCCATCCTCAAAAGCACCTATTTTTGCTTTCGGCGCCCTCCGGAGCAAAAAAGACAAACGTCCAGCTTTTGCTGCCACAGCAAAGGTGCCAGCGGGGAAAAGTAATGCTGGTTCTCACTGCCTCCTGGAACCCTTTCAAATGCCACAGACAATTAAGCCCTCTCTGCTTACCTGCGGACTCTATCCTCAAAAGCGCCTTTTTTCACTTTCGGCGCCCTCCGGTGGTAAAAAGACAAACGTCCAGCTTTTGCTGCCACAGCAAAGGTGCCAGCGGGGAAAAGTGATGCTGGTACTCACTGCCTCCTGGAACTCTTTCAAATGCCACAGACAATTTGGCCCTCTCTGCTTTCCTGCGGACTCCATCCTCAAAAGCACCTATTTTCGCTTTCGGCAGCCTCCGGAGCAAAAAAGACAAACGTCCAGCTTTTGCTGCCACAGCAAAGGTGCCAGCGGGGAAAAGTAATGCTGGTTCTCACTGCCTCCTGGAACCTCTTCAAATGCCACAGACAATTTGGCCCTCTCTGCTTTCCTGCGGACTCCATCCTCAAAAGCACCTGTTTTCGCTTTCGGCAGCCTCCGGAGCAAAAAAGACAAACGTCCAGCTTTTGCTGCCACAGCAAAGGTGCCAGCGGGGAAAAGTAATGCTGGTTCTCACTGCCTCCTGGAACCCTTTCAAATGCCACAGACAATTTGGCCCTCTCTGCTTTCCTGCGGACTCCATCCTCAAAAGCACCTGTTTTCGCTTTCGGCAGCCTCCGGAGCAAAAAAAGACAAACGTCCAGCTTTTGCTGCCACAGCAAAGGTGCCAGCGGGGAAAAGTAATGCTGGTTCTCACTGCCTCCTGGAACCCTTTCAAATGCCCCAGACAATTTGGCCCTCTCTGCTTTCCTGCGGACTCCATCCTCAAAAGCACCTGTTTTCGCTTTCGGCAGCCTCCGGAGCAAAAAAGACAAACGTCCAGCTTTTGCTGCCACAACAAAGGTGCCAGCGGGGAAAAGTAATGCTGGTTCTCACTGCCTCCTGGAACCCTTTCAAATGCCCCAGACAATTTGGCCCTCTCTGCTTTCCTGCGGACTCCATCCTCAAAAGCACCTGTTTTCGCTTTCGGCAGCCTCCGGAGCAAAAAAGACAAACGTCCAGCTTTTGCTGCCACAGCAAAGGTGCCAGCAGGGAAAAGTAATGCTGGTTCTCACTACCTCCTTGAACCCTTTCAAATGCCACAGACAATTTGGCCCTCTCTGCTTTCCTGCGGACTCCATCCTCAAAAGCACCTATTTTCGCTTTCGGCAGCCTCCGGAGCAAAAAAGACAAACGTCCAGCTTTTGCTGCCACAGCAAAGGTGCCAGCGGGGAAAAGTAATGCTGGTTCTCACTGCCTCCTGGAACCCTTTCAAATGCCACAGACAATTTGGCCCTCTCTGCTTTCCTGCGGACTCCATCCTCAAAAGCACCTGTTTTCGCTTTCGGCAGCCTCCGGAGCAAAAAAAGACAAACGTCCAGCTTTTGCTGCCACAGCAAAGGTGCCAGCGGGGAAAAGTAATGCTGGTTCTCACTGCCTCCTGGAACCCTTTCAAATGCCACAGACAATTTGGCCCTCTCTGCTTTCCTGCGGACTCCATCCTCAAAAGCACCTGTTTTCGCTTTCGGCAGCCTCCGGAGCAAAAAAAGACAAACGTCCAGCTTTTGCTGCCACAGCAAAGGTGCCAGCGGGGAAAAGTAATGCTGGTTCTCACTGCCTCCTGGAACCCTTTCAAATGCCCCAGACAATTTGGCCCTCTCTGCTTTCCTGTGGACTCCATCCTCAAAAGCACCTGTTTTCGCTTTCGGCAGCCTCCGGAGCAAAAAAGACAAACGTCCAGCTTTTGCTGCCACAACAAAGGTGCCAGCGGGGAAAAGTAATGCTGGTTCTCACTGCCTCCTGGAACCCTTTCAAATGCCCCAGACAATTTGGCCCTCTCTGCTTTCCTGCGGACTCCATCCTCAAAAGCACCTGTTTTCGCTTTCGGCAGCCTCCGGAGCAAAAAAGACAAACGTCCAGCTTTTGCTGCCACAGCAAAGGTGCCAGCAGGGAAAAGTAATGCTGGTTCTCACTACCTCCTTGAACCCTTTCAAATGCCACAGACAATTTGGCCCTCTCTGCTTTCCTGCGGACTCCATCCTCAAAAGCACCTATTTTCGCTTTCGGCAGCCTCCGGAGCAAAAAAGACAAACGTCCAGCTTTTGCTGCCACAGCAAAGGTGCCAGCGGGGAAAAGTAATGCTGGTTCTCACTGCCTCCTGGAACCTCTTCAAATGCCCCAGACAATTTGGCCCTCTCTGCTTTCCTGCGGACTCCATCCTCAAAAGCACCTGTTTTCGCTTTTGGCAACCTCCGGAGCAAAAAAGACAAATGTCCAGCTTTTGCTGCCACAGCAAAGGTGCCAGCGGGGAAAAGTAATGCTGGTTCTCACTGCCTCCTGGAACCCTTTCAAATGCCCCTGACAATTTGGCCCTCTCTGCTTTCCTGCGGACTCCATCCTCAAAAGCACTTATTTTCGCTTCGGGCAGCCTCCGGAGCAAAAAAGACAAACGTCCAGCTTTTGCTGCCACAGCAAAGGTGCCAGCGGGGAAAAGTAATGCTGGTTCTCACTGCCTCCTGGAACCTCTTCAAATGCCCCAGACAATTTGGCCCTCTCTGCTTTCCTGCGGACTCCATCCTCAAAAACACCTGTTTTCGCTTTCGGCAACCTCGGGAGCAAAAAAGACAAACGTCCAGCTTTTGCTGCCACAGCAAAGGTGCCAGCGGGGAAAAGTAATGCTGGTTCTCACTGCCTCCTGGAACCCTTTCAAATGCCACAGACAATTTGGCCCTCTCTGCTTTCCTGTGGACTCCATCCTCAAAAGCACCTGTTTTCGCTTTCGGCAGCCTCCGGAGCAAAAAAGACAAACGTCCAGCTTTTGCTGCCACAGCAAAGGTGCCAGCGGGGAAAAGTAATGCTGGTTCTCACTGCCTCCTGGAACCCTTTCAAATGCCACAGACAATTTGGCCCTCTCTGCTTTCCTGCGGACTCCATCCTCAAAAGCAGCTGTTTTCGCTTCGGGCAGCCTCCGGAGCAAAAAAGACAAACGTCCAGCTTTTGCTGCCACAGCAAAGGTGCCAGCGGGGAAAAGTAATGCTGGTTCTCACTGCCTCCTGGAACCTCTTCAAATGCCCCAGACAATTTGGCCCTCTCTGCTTTCCTGCGGACTCCATCCTCAAAAGCACCTGTTTTCGCTTTTGGCAACCTCCGGAGCAAAAAAGACAAACGTCCAGCTTTTGCTGCCACAGCAAAGGTGCCAGCGGGGAAAAGTAATGCTGGTTCTCACTGCCTCCTGGAACCCTTTCAAATGCCACAGACAATTTGGCCCTCTCTGCTTTCCTGCGGACTCCATCCTCAAAAGCACCTGTTTTCGCTTTCGGCAGCCTCCGGAGCAAAAAAGACAAACGTCCAGCTTTTGCTGCCACAGCAAAGGTGCCAGCGGGGAAAAGTAATGCTGGTTCTCACTGCCTCCTGGAACCCTTTCAAATGCCACAGACAATTAAGCCCTCTCTGCTTTCCTGCGGACTCTATCCTCAAAAGCGCCTTTTTTCATTTTCGGCGCCCTCCGGTGGTAAAAAGACAAACGTCCAGCTTTTGCTGCCACAGCAAAGGTGCCAGCGGGGAAAAGTAATGCTGGTTCTCACTGCCTCCTGGAACTCTTTCAAATGCCACAGACAATTTGGCCCTCTCTGCTTTCCTGCGGACTCCATCCTCAAAAGCACCTATTTTCGCTTTCGCCAGCCTCCGGAGCAAAAAAGACAAACGTCCAGCTTTTGCTGCCACAGCAAAGGTGCCAGCGGGGAAAAGTAATGCTGGTTCTCACTGCCTCCTGGAACCCTTTCAAATGCCACAGACAATTTGGCCCTCTCTGCTTTCCTGTGGACTCCATCCTCAAAAGCACCTGTTTTCGCTTTCGGCAGCCTCCGGAGCAAAAAAGACAAACGTCCAGCTTTTGCTGCCACAGCAAAGGTGCCAGCGGGGAAAAGTAATGCTGGTTCTCACTGCCTCCTGGAACCCTTTCAAATGCCCCAGACAATTTGGCCCTCTCTGCTTTCCTGCGGACTCCATCCTCAAAAGCACCTGTTTTCGCTTTCGGCAGCCTCCAGAGCAAAAAAGACAAACGTCCAGCTTTTGCTGCCACAGCAAAGGTGCCAGCGGGGAAAAGTGATGCTGGTTCTCACTGCCTCCTGGAACCTCTTCAAATGCCCCAGACAATTTGGCCCTCTCTGCTTTCCTGCGGACTCCATCCTCAAAAGCACCTGTTTTCGCTTCGGGCAGCCTCCGGAGCAAAAAAGACAAACGTCCAGCTTTTGCTGCCACAGCAAAGGTGCCAGCGGGGAAAAGTAATGCTGGTTCTCACTGCCTCCTGGAACCTGTTCAAATGCCCCAGACAATTTGGCCCTCTCTGCTTTCCTGCGGACTCCATCCTCAAAAGCACCTATTTTTGCTTTCGGCGCCCTCCGGAGCAAAAAAGACAAACGTCCAGCTTTTGCTGCCACAGCAAAGGTGCCAGCGGGGAAAAGTAATGCTGGTTCTCACTGCCTCCTGGAACTCCTTCAAATGCCACAGACAATTTGGCCCTCTCTGCTTTCCTGCGGACTCCATCCTCAAAAGCACCTGTTTTCGCTTTCGGCAACCTCCGGAGCAAAAAAGACAAACGTCCAGCTTTTGCTGCCACAGCAAAGGTGCCAGCGGGGAAAAGTAATGCTGGTTCTCACTGCCTCCTGGAACCCTTTCAAATGCCACAGACAATTTGGCCCTCTCTGCTTTCCTGCGGACTCTATCCTCAAAAGCGCCTTTTTTCACTTTCGGCGCCCTCCGGTGGTAAAAAGACAAACGTCCAGCTTTTGCTGCCACAGCAAAGGTGCCAGCGGGGAAAAGTAATGCTGGTTCTCACTGCCTCCTGGAACTCCTTCAAATACCCCAGACAATTTGGCTCTCTCTGCTTTCCTGCGGACTCCATCCTCAAAAGCACCTGTTTTCGCTTTCGGCAGCCTCCGGAGCAAAAAAGACAAACGTCCAGCTTTTGCTGCCACAGCAAACGTGCCAGCGGGGAAAAGTAATGCTGGTTCTCACTGCCTCCTGGAACCTCTTCAAATGCCACAGACAATTTGGCCCTCTCTGCTTTCCTGCGGACTCCATCCTCAAAAGCACCTGTTTTCGCTTTCGGCAGCCTCCGGAGCAAAAAAGACAAACGTCCAGCTTTTGCTGCCACAGCAAAGGTGCCAGCGGGGAAAAGTAATGCTGGTTCTCACTGCCTCCTGGAACCCTTTCAAATGCCACAGACAATTTGGCCCTCTCTGCTTTCCTGCGGACTCCATCCTCAAAAGCACCTGTTTTCGCTTTCGGCAGCCTCCGGAGCAAAAAAAGACAAACGTCCAGCTTTTGCTGCCACAGCAAAGGTGCCAGCGGGGAAAAGTAATGCTGGTTCTCACTGCCTCCTGGAACCCTTTCAAATGCCCCAGACAATTTGGCCCTCTCTGCTTTCCTGCGGACTCCATCCTCAAAAGCACCTGTTTTCGCTTTCGGCAACCTCCGGAGCAAAAAAGACAAACGTCCAGCTTTTGCTGCCACAGCAAAGGTGCCAGCGGGGAAAAGTAATGCTGGTTCTCACTGCCTCCTGGAACCCTTTCAAATGCCACAGACAATTTGGCCCTCTCTGCTTTCCTGCGGACTCTATCCTCAAAAGCGCCTTTTTTCACTTTCGGCGCCCTCCGGTGGTAAAAAGACAAACGTCCAGCTTTTGCTGCCACAGCAAAGGTGCCAGCGGGGAAAAGTAATGCTGGTTCTCACTGCCTCCTGGAACTCCTTCAAATACCCCAGACAATTTGGCTCTCTCTGCTTTCCTGCGGACTCCATCCTCAAAAGCACCTGTTTTCGCTTTCGGCAGCCTCCGGAGCAAAAAAGACAAACGTCCAGCTTTTGCTGCCACAGCAAACGTGCCAGCGGGGAAAAGTAATGCTGGTTCTCACTGCCTCCTGGAACCTCTTCAAATGCCACAGACAATTTGGCCCTCTCTGCTTTCCTGCGGACTCCATCCTCAAAAGCACCTGTTTTCGCTTTCGGCAGCCTCCGGAGCAAAAAAGACAAACGTCCAGCTTTTGCTGCCACAGCAAAGGTGCCAGCGGGGAAAAGTAATGCTGGTTCTCACTGCCTCCTGGAACCCTTTCAAATGCCACAGACAATTTGGCCCTCTCTGCTTTCCTGCGGACTCCATCCTCAAAAGCACCTGTTTTCGCTTTCGGCAGCCTCCGGAGCAAAAAAAGACAAACGTCCAGCTTTTGCTGCCACAGCAAAGGTGCCAGCGGGGAAAAGTAATGCTGGTTCTCACTGCCTCCTGGAACCCTTTCAAATGCCCCAGACAATTTGGCCCTCTCTGCTTTCCTGCGGACTCCATCCTCAAAAGCACCTGTTTTCGCTTTCGGCAGCCTCCGGAGCAAAAAAGACAAACGTCCAGCTTTTGCTGCCACAACAAAGGTGCCAGCGGGGAAAAGTAATGCTGGTTCTCACTGCCTCCTGGAACCCTTTCAAATGCCACAGACAATTTGGCCCTCTCTGCTTTCCTGCGGACTCCATCCTCAAAAGCACCTGTTTTCGCTTTCGGCAGCCTCCGGAGCAAAAAAGACAAACGTCCAGCTTTTGCTGCCACAGCAAAGGTGCCAGCGGGGAAAAGTAATGCTGGTTCTCACTACCTCCTTGAACCCTTTCAAATGCCACAGACAATTTGGCCCTCTCTGCTTTCCTGCGGACTCCATCCTCAAAAGCACCTATTTTCGCTTTCGGCAGCCTCCGGAGCAAAAAAGACAAACGTCCAGCTTTTGCTGCCACAGCAAAGGTGCCAGCGGGGAAAAGTAATGCTGGTTCTCACTGCCTCCTGGAACCTCTTCAAATGCCCCAGACAATTTGGCCCTCTCTGCTTTCCTGCGGACTCCATCCTCAAAAGCACCTGTTTTCGCTTTTGGCAACCTCCGGAGCAAAAAAGACAAACGTCCAGCTTTTGCTGCCACAGCAAAGGTGCCAGCGGGGAAAAGTAATGCTGGTTCTCACTGCCTCCTGGAACCCTTTCAAATGCGACAGACAATTTGGCCCTCTCTGCTTTCCTGCGGACTCCATCCTCAAAAGCACCTGTTTTCGCTTTCGGCAGCCTCCGGAGCAAAAAAGACAAACGTCCAGCTTTTGCTGCCACAGCAAAGGTGCCAGCGGGGAAAAGTAATGCTGGTTCTCACTGCCTCCTGGAACCCTTTCAAATGCCCCAGACAATTTGGCCCTCTCTGCTTTCCTGCGGACTCCATCCTCAAAAGCACCTGTTTTCGCTTTCGGCAGCCTCGGGAGCAAAAAAGACAAACGTCCAGCTTTTGCTGCCACAGCAAAGGTGCCAGCGGGGAAAAGTAATGCTGGTTCTCACTGCCTCCTGGAACCCTTTCAAATGCCCCTGACAATTTGGCCCTCTCTGCTTTCCTGCGGACTCTATCCTCAAAAGCGCCTTTTTTCACTTTCGGCGCCCTCCGGTGGTAAAAAGACAAACGTCCAGCTTTTGCTGCCACAGCAAAGGTGCCAGCGGGGAAAAGTAATGCTGGTTCTCACTGCCTCCTGGAACTCTTTCAAATGCCACAGACAATTTGGCCCTCTCTGCTTTCCTGCGGACTCCATCCTCAAAAGCACCTATTTTCGCTTTCGGCAGCCTCCGGAGCAAAAAAGACAAACGTCCAGCTTTTGCTGCCACAGCAAAGGTGCCAGCGGGGAAAAGTGATGCTGGTTCTCACTGCCTCCTGGAACTCTTTCAAATGCCACAGACAATTTGGCCCTCTCTGCTTTCCTGTGGACTCCATCCTCAAAAGCACCTGTTTTCGCTTTCGGCAACCTCCGGAGCAAAAAAGACAAACGTCCAGCTTTTGCTGCCACAGCAAAAGTGCCAGCGGGGAAAAGTAATGCTGGTTCTCACTGCCTCCTGGAACCTGTTCAAATGCCCCAGACAATTTGGCCCTCTCTGCTTTCCTGCGGACTCCATCCTCAAAAGCACCTGTTTTCGCTTTCGGCAGCCTCCGGAGCAAAAAAGACAAACGTCCAGCTTTTGCTGCCACAGCAAAGGTGCCAGCGGGGAAAAGTAATGCTGGTTCTCACTGCCTCCTGGAACCCTTTCAAATGCCACAGACAATTTGGCCCTCTCTGCTTTCCTGCGGACTCCATCCTCAAAAGCACCTGTTTTCGCTTTCGGTAGCCTCCGGAGCAAAAAAGACAAACGTCCAGCTTTTGCTGCCACAGCAAAGGTGCCAGCGGGGAAAAGTAATGCTGGTTCTCACTGCCTCCTGGAACCCTTTCAAATGCCCCAGACAATTAAGCCCTCTCTGTTTTCCTGCGGACTCTATCCTCAAAAGCGCCTTTTTTCACTTTCGGCGCCCTCCGTTGGTAAAAAGACAAACGTCCAGCTTTTGCTGCCACAGCAAAGGTGCCAGCGGGGAAAAGTGATGCTGGTTCTCACTGCCTCCTGGAACTCTTTCAAATGCCACAGACAATTTGGCCCTCTCTGCTTTCCTGTGGACTCCATCCTCAAAAGCACCTGTTTTCGCTTTCGGCAACCTCCGGAGCAAAAAAGACAAACGTCCAGCTTTTGCTGCCACAGCAAAGGTGCCAGCGGGGAAAAGTAATGCTGGTTCTCACTGCCTCCTGGAACCTGTTCAAATGCCCCAGACAATTTGGCCCTCTCTGCTTTCCTGCGGACTCCATCCTCAAAAGCACCTGTTTTCGCTTTCGGCAGCCTCCGGAGCAAAAAAGACAAACGTCCAGCTTTTGCTGCCACAGCAAAGGTGCCAGCGGGGAAAAATAATGCTGGTTCTCACTGCCTCCTGGAACCCTTTCAAATGCCACAGACAATTTGGCCCTCTCTGCTTTCCTGCGGACTCCATCCTCAAAAGCACCTGTTTTCGCTTTCGGTAGCCTCCGGAGCATAAAAGACAAACGTCCAGCTTTTGCTGCCACAGCAAAGGTGCCAGCGGGGAAAAGTAATGCTGGTTCTCACTGCCTCCTGGAACCCTTTCAAATGCCCCTGACAATTTGGCCCTCTCTGCTTTCCTGCGGACTCTATCCTCAAAAGCGCCTTTTTTCACTTTCGGCGCCCTCCGGTGGTAAAAAGAAAAACGTCCAGCTTTTGCTGCCACAGCAAAGGTGCCAGCGGGGAAAAGTAATGCTGGTTCTCACTGCCTCCTGAAACTCTTTCAAATGCCACAGACAATTTGGCCCTCTCTGCTTTCCTGCGGACTCCATCCTCAAAAGCACTTATTTTCGCTTTCGGCAGCCTCCGGAGCAAAAAAGACAAACGTCCAGCTTTTGCTGCCACAGCAAAGGTGCCAGCGGGGAAAAGTAATGCTGGTTCTCACTGCCTCCTGGAACCCTTTCAAATGCCCCAGACAATTTGGCCCTCTCTGCTTTCCTGCGGACTCCATCCTCAAAAGCACCTGTTTTCGCTTTCAGCAGCCTCCGGAGCAAAAAAGACAAACGTCCAGCTTTTGCTGCCACAGCAAAGGTGCCAGCGGGGAAAAGTAATGCTGGTTCTCACTGCCTCCTGGAACCCTTTCAAATGCCACAGACAATTTGGCCTTCTCTGCTTTCCTGCGGACTCCATCCTCAAAAGCACCTATTTTCGCTTCGGGCAGCCTCCGGAGCAAAAAAGACAAACGTCCAGCTTTTGCTGCCACAGCAAAGGTGCCAGCGGGGAAAAGTAATGCTGGTTCTCACTGCCTCCTGGAACCTCTTCAAATGCCCCAGACAATTTGGCCCTCTCTGCTTTCCTGCGGACTCCATCCTCAAAAGCACCTGTTTTCGCTTTCGGCAACCTCCGGAGCAAAAAAGACAAACGTCCAGCTTTTGCTGCCACAGCAAAGGTGCCAGCGGGGAAAAGTAATGCTGGTTCTCACTGCCTCCTGGAACCCTTTCAAATGCCACAGACAATTTGGCCCTCTCTGCTTTCCTGCGGACTCCATCCTCAAAAGCACCTATTTTTGCTTTCGGCGCCCTCCGGAGCAAAAAAGACAAACGTCCAGCTTTTGCTGCCACAGCAAAGGTGCCAGCAGCGAAAAGTAATGCTGGTTCTCACTGCCTCCTGGAACTCCTTCAAATGCCCCAGACAATTTGGCCCTCTCTGCTTTCCTGCGGACTCCATCCTCAAAAGCACCTGTTTTCGCTTTCGGCAACCTCCGGAGCAAAAAAGACAAACGTCCAGCTTTTGCTGCCACAGCAAAGGTGCCAGCGGGGAAAAGTAATGCTGGTTCTCACTGCCTCCTGGAACCCTTTCAAATGCCACAGACAATTTGGCCCTCTCTGCTTTCCTGTGGACTCCATCCTCAAAAGCACCTGTTTTCGCTTTCGGCAGCCTCCGGAGAAAAAAAGACAAACGTCCAGCTTTTGCTGCCACAGCAAAGGTGCCAGCGGGGAAAAGTAATGCTGGTTCTCACTGCCTCCTGGAACCCTTTCAAATGCCACAGACAATTTGGCCCTCTCTGCTTTCCTGTGGAATCCATCCTCAAAAGCACCTGTTTTCGCTTTCGGCAGCCTCCGGAGCAAAAAAGACAAACGTCCAGCTTTTGCTGCCACAGCAAAGGTGCCAGCGGGGAAAAGTAATGCTGGTTCTCACTGCCTCCTGGAACCCTTTCAAATGCCACAGACAATTTGGCCCTCTCTGCTTTCCTGCGGACTCCATCCTCAAAAGCAGCTGTTTTCGCTTCGGGCAGCCTCCGGAGCAAAAAAGACAAACGTCCAGCTTTTGCTGCCACAGCAAAGGTGCCAGCGGGGAAAAGTAATGCTGGTTCTCACTGCCTCCTGGAACCTCTTCAAATGCCCCAGACAATTTGGCCCTCTCTGCTTTCCTGCGGACTTCATCCTCAAAAGCACCTGTTTTCGCTTTTGGCAACCTCCGGAGCAAAAAAGACAAACGTCCAGCTTTTGCTGCCACAGCAAAGGTGCCAGCGGGGAAAAGTAATGCTGGTTCTCACTGCCTCCTGGAACCCTTTCAAATGCCACAGACAATTTGGCCCTCTCTGCTTTCCTGCGGACTCCATCCTCAAAAGCACCTGTTTTCGCTTTCGGCAGCCTCCGGAGCAAAAAAGACAAACGTCCAGCTTTTGCTGCCACAGCAAAGGTGCCAGCGGGGAAAAGTAATGCTGGTTCTCACTGCCTCCTGGAACCCTTTCAAATGCCACAGACAATTAAGCCCTCTCTGCTTTCCTGCGGACTCTATCCTCAAAAGCGCCTTTTTTCATTTTCGGCGCCCTCCGGTGGTAAAAAGACAAACGTCCAGCTTTTGCTGCCACAGCAAAGGTGCCAGCGGGGAAAAGTAATGCTGGTTCTCACTGCCTCCTGGAACTCCTTCAAATGCCACAGACAATTTGGCCCTCTCTGCTTTCCTGCGGACTCCATCCTCAAAAGCACCTATTTTCGCTTTCGGCAGCCTCCGGAGCAAAAAAGACAAACGTCCAGCTTTTGCTGCCACAGCAAAGGTGCCAGCGGGGAAAAGTAATGCTGGTTCTCACTGCCTCCTGGAACCCTTTCAAATGCCCCAGACAATTTGGCCCTCTCTGCTTTCCTGCGGACTCCATCCTCAAAAGCACCTGTTTTCGCTTTCGGCAGCCTCCGGAGCAAAAAAGACAAACGTCCAGCTTTTGCTGCCACAGCAAAGGTGCCAGCGGGGAAAAGTAATGCTGGTTCTCACTGCCTCCTGGAACCCTTTCAAATGCCCCAGACAATTTGGCCCTCTCTGCTTTCCTGCGGACTCCATCCTCAAAAGCACCTGTTTTCGCTTTCGGCAGCCTCCGGAGCAAAAAAGACAAACGTCCAGCTTTTGCTGCCACAGCAAAGGTGCCAGCGGGGAAAAGTAATGCTGGTTCTCACTGCCTCCTGGAACCTCTTCAAATGCCCCAGACAATTTGGCCCTCTCTGCTTTCCTGCGGACTCCATCCTCAAAAGCACCTGTTTTCGCTTTCGGCAGCCTCCGGAGCAAAAAAGACAAACGTCCAGCTTTTGCTGCCACAGCAAAGGTGCCAGCGGGGAAAAGTAATGCTGGTTCTCACTGCCTCCTGGAACCCTTTCAAATGCCACAGACAATTAAGACCTCTCTGCTTTCCTGCGGACTCTATCCTCAAAAGCGCCTTTTTTCACTTTCGGCGCCCTCCGGTGTTAAAAAGACAAACGTCCAGCTTTTGCTGCCACAGCAAAGGTGCCAGCGGGGAAAAGTGATGCTGGTTCTCACTGCCTCCTGGAACTCTTTCAAATGCCACAGACAATTTGGCCCTCTCTGCTTTCCTGCGGACTCCATCCTCAAAAGCACCTATTTTCGCTTTCGGCAGCCTCCGGAGCAAAAAAGACAAACGTCCAGCTTTTGCTGCCACAGCAAACGTGCCAGCGGGGAAAAGTAATGCTGGTTCTCACTGCCTCCTGGAACCTCTTCAAATGCCACAGACATTTTGGCCCTCTCTGCTTTCCTGCGGACTCCATCCTCAAAAGCACCTGTTTTCGCTTTCGGCAGCCTCCGGAGCAAAAAAGACAAACGTCCAGCTTTTGCTGCCACAGCAAAGGTGCCAGCGGGGAAAAGTAATGCTGGTTCTCACTGCCTCCTGGAACCCTTTCAAATGCCACAGACAATTTGGCCCTCTCTGCTTTCCTGCGGACTCCATCCTCAAAAGCACCTGTTTTCGCTTTCGGCAGCCTCCGGAGCAAAAAAGACAAACGTCCAGCTTTTGCTGCCACAACAAAGGTGCCAGCGGGGAAAAGTAATGCTGGTTCTCACTGCCTCCTGGAACCCTTTCAAATGCCCCAGACAATTTGGCCCTCTCTGCTTTCCTGCGGACTCCATCCTCAAAAGCACCTGTTTTCGCTTTCAGCAGCCTCCGGAGCAAAAAAGACAAACGTCCAGCTTTTGCTGCCACAGCAAAGGTGCCAGCGGGGAAAAGTAATGCTGGTTCTCACTGCCTCCTGGAACCCTTTCAAATGCCACAGACAATTTGGCCTTCTCTGCTTTCCTGCGGACTCCATCCTCAAAAGCACCTATTTTCGCTTCGGGCAGCCTCCGGAGCAAAAAAGACAAACGTCCAGCTTTTGCTGCCACAGCAAAGGTGCCAGCGGGGAAAAGTAATGCTGGTTCTCACTGCCTCCTGGAACCTCTTCAAATGCCCCAGACAATTTGGCCCTCTCTGCTTTCCTGCGGACTCCATCCTCAAAAGCACCTGTTTTCGCTTTCGGCAACCTCCGGAGCAAAAAAGACAAACGTCCAGCTTTTGCTGCCACAGCAAAGGTGCCAGCGGGGAAAAGTAATGCTGGTTCTCACTGCCTCCTGGAACCCTTTCAAATGCCACAGACAATTTGGCCCTCTCTGCTTTCCTGCGGACTCCATCCTCAAAAGCACCTATTTTTGCTTTCGGCGCCCTCCGGAGCAAAAAAGACAAACGTCCAGCTTTTGCTGCCACAGCAAAGGTGCCAGCAGCGAAAAGTAATGCTGGTTCTCACTGCCTCCTGGAACTCCTTCAAATGCCCCAGACAATTTGGCCCTCTCTGCTTTCCTGCGGACTCCATCCTCAAAAGCACCTGTTTTCGCTTTCGGCAACCTCCGGAGCAAAAAAGACAAACGTCCAGCTTTTGCTGCCACAGCAAAGGTGCCAGCGGGGAAAAGTAATGCTGGTTCTCACTGCCTCCTGGAACCCTTTCAAATGCCACAGACAATTTGGCCCTCTCTGCTTTCCTGTGGACTCCATCCTCAAAAGCACCTGTTTTCGCTTTCGGCAGCCTCCGGAGAAAAAAAGACAAACGTCCAGCTTTTGCTGCCACAGCAAAGGTGCCAGCGGGGAAAAGTAATGCTGGTTCTCACTGCCTCCTGGAACCCTTTCAAATGCCACAGACAATTTGGCCCTCTCTGCTTTCCTGTGGAATCCATCCTCAAAAGCACCTGTTTTCGCTTTCGGCAGCCTCCGGAGCAAAAAAGACAAACGTCCAGCTTTTGCTGCCACAGCAAAGGTGCCAGCGGGGAAAAGTAATGCTGGTTCTCACTGCCTCCTGGAACCCTTTCAAATGCCACAGACAATTTGGCCCTCTCTGCTTTCCTGCGGACTCCATCCTCAAAAGCAGCTGTTTTCGCTTCGGGCAGCCTCCGGAGCAAAAAAGACAAACGTCCAGCTTTTGCTGCCACAGCAAAGGTGCCAGCGGGGAAAAGTAATGCTGGTTCTCACTGCCTCCTGGAACCTCTTCAAATGCCCCAGACAATTTGGCCCTCTCTGCTTTCCTGCGGACTTCATCCTCAAAAGCACCTGTTTTCGCTTTTGGCAACCTCCGGAGCAAAAAAGACAAACGTCCAGCTTTTGCTGCCACAGCAAAGGTGCCAGCGGGGAAAAGTAATGCTGGTTCTCACTGCCTCCTGGAACCCTTTCAAATGCCACAGACAATTTGGCCCTCTCTGCTTTCCTGCGGACTCCATCCTCAAAAGCACCTGTTTTCGCTTTCGGCAGCCTCCGGAGCAAAAAAGACAAACGTCCAGCTTTTGCTGCCACAGCAAAGGTGCCAGCGGGGAAAAGTAATGCTGGTTCTCACTGCCTCCTGGAACCCTTTCAAATGCCACAGACAATTAAGCCCTCTCTGCTTTCCTGCGGACTCTATCCTCAAAAGCGCCTTTTTTCATTTTCGGCGCCCTCCGGTGGTAAAAAGACAAACGTCCAGCTTTTGCTGCCACAGCAAAGGTGCCAGCGGGGAAAAGTAATGCTGGTTCTCACTGCCTCCTGGAACTCCTTCAAATGCCACAGACAATTTGGCCCTCTCTGCTTTCCTGCGGACTCCATCCTCAAAAGCACCTATTTTCGCTTTCGGCAGCCTCCGGAGCAAAAAAGACAAACGTCCAGCTTTTGCTGCCACAGCAAAGGTGCCAGCGGGGAAAAGTAATGCTGGTTCTCACTGCCTCCTGGAACCCTTTCAAATGCCCCAGACAATTTGGCCCTCTCTGCTTTCCTGCGGACTCCATCCTCAAAAGCACCTGTTTTCGCTTTCGGCAGCCTCCGGAGCAAAAAAGACAAACGTCCAGCTTTTGCTGCCACAGCAAAGGTGCCAGCGGGGAAAAGTAATGCTGGTTCTCACTGCCTCCTGGAACCCTTTCAAATGCCCCAGACAATTTGGCCCTCTCTGCTTTCCTGCGGACTCCATCCTCAAAAGCACCTGTTTTCGCTTTCGGCAGCCTCCGGAGCAAAAAAGACAAACGTCCAGCTTTTGCTGCCACAGCAAAGGTGCCAGCGGGGAAAAGTAATGCTGGTTCTCACTGCCTCCTGGAACCTCTTCAAATGCCCCAGACAATTTGGCCCTCTCTGCTTTCCTGCGGACTCCATCCTCAAAAGCACCTGTTTTCGCTTTCGGCAGCCTCCGGAGCAAAAAAGACAAACGTCCAGCTTTTGCTGCCACAGCAAAGGTGCCAGCGGGGAAAAGTAATGCTGGTTCTCACTGCCTCCTGGAACCTGTTCAAATGCCCCAGACAATTTGGCCCTCTCTGCTTTCCTGCGGACTCCATCCTCAAAAGCACCTGTTTTCGCTTTCGGCAGCCTCCGGAGCAAAAAAGACAAACGTCCAGCTTTTGCTGCCACAGCAAAGGTGCCAGCGGGGAAAAGTAATGCTGGTTCTCACTGCCTCCTGGAACCCTTTCAAATGCCACAGACAATTAAGACCTCTCTGCTTTCCTGCGGACTCTATCCTCAAAAGCGCCTTTTTTCACTTTCGGCGCCCTCCGGTGTTAAAAAGACAAACGTCCAGCTTTTGCTGCCACAGCAAAGGTGCCAGCGGGGAAAAGTGATGCTGGTTCTCACTGCCTCCTGGAACTCTTTCAAATGCCACAGACAATTTGGCCCTCTCTGCTTTCCTGCGGACTCCATCCTCAAAAGCACCTATTTTCGCTTTCGGCAGCCTCCGGAGCAAAAAAGACAAACGTCCAGCTTTTGCTGCCACAGCAAACGTGCCAGCGGGGAAAAGTAATGCTGGTTCTCACTGCCTCCTGGAACCTCTTCAAATGCCACAGACATTTTGGCCCTCTCTGCTTTCCTGCGGACTCCATCCTCAAAAGCACCTGTTTTCGCTTTCGGCAGCCTCCGGAGCAAAAAAGACAAACGTCCAGCTTTTGCTGCCACAGCAAAGGTGCCAGCGGGGAAAAGTAATGCTGGTTCTCACTGCCTCCTGGAACCCTTTCAAATGCCCCAGACAATTTGGCCCTCTCTGCTTTCCTGCGGACTCCATCCTCAAAAGCACCTATTTTCGCTTTCGGCAGCCTCCGGAGCAAAAAAGACAAACGTCCAGCTTTTGCTGCCACAGCAAAGGTGCCAGCGGGGAAAAGTAATGCTGGTTCTCACTGCCTCCTGGAACCCTTTCAAATGCCACAGACAATTTGGCCCTCTCTGCTTTCCTGCGGACTCCATCCTCAAAAGCACCTGTTTTCGCTTTCGGCAGCCTCCGGAGAAAAAAAGACAAACGTCCAGCTTTTGCTGCCACAGCAAAGGTGCCAGCGGGGAAAAGTAATGCTGGTTCTCACTGCCTCCTGGAACCCTTTCAAATGCCACAGACAATTTGGCCCTCTCTGCTTTCCTGTGGAATCCATCCTCAAAAGCACCTGTTTTCGCTTTCGGCAGCCTCCGGAGCAAAAAAGACAAACGTCCAGCTTTTGCTGCCACAGCAAAGGTGCCAGCGGGGAAAAGTAATGCTGGTTCTCACTGCCTCCTGGAACCCTTTCAAATGCCACAGACAATTTGGCCCTCTCTGCTTTCCTGCGGACTCCATCCTCAAAAGCAGCTGTTTTCGCTTCGGGCAGCCTCCGGAGCAAAAAAGACAAACGTCCAGCTTTTGCTGCCACAGCAAAGGTGCCAGCGGGGAAAAGTAATGCTGGTTCTCACTGCCTCCTGGAACCTCTTCAAATGCCCCAGACAATTTGGCCCTCTCTGCTTTCCTGCGGACTTCATCCTCAAAAGCACCTGTTTTCGCTTTTGGCAACCTCCGGAGCAAAAAAGACAAACGTCCAGCTTTTGCTGCCACAGCAAAGGTGCCAGCGGGGAAAAGTAATGCTGGTTCTCACTGCCTCCTGGAACCCTTTCAAATGCCACAGACAATTTGGCCCTCTCTGCTTTCCTGCGGACTCCATCCTCAAAAGCACCTGTTTTCGCTTTCGGCAGCCTCCGGAGCAAAAAAGACAAACGTCCAGCTTTTGCTGCCACAGCAAAGGTGCCAGCGGGGAAAAGTAATGCTGGTTCTCACTGCCTCCTGGAACCCTTTCAAATGCCACAGACAATTAAGCCCTCTCTGCTTTCCTGCGGACTCTATCCTCAAAAGCGCCTTTTTTCATTTTCGGCGCCCTCCGGTGGTAAAAAGACAAACGTCCAGCTTTTGCTGCCACAGCAAAGGTGCCAGCGGGGAAAAGTAATGCTGGTTCTCACTGCCTCCTGGAACTCCTTCAAATGCCACAGACAATTTGGCCCTCTCTGCTTTCCTGCGGACTCCATCCTCAAAAGCACCTATTTTCGCTTTCGGCAGCCTCCGGAGCAAAAAAGACAAACGTCCAGCTTTTGCTGCCACAGCAAAGGTGCCAGCGGGGAAAAGTAATGCTGGTTCTCACTGCCTCCTGGAACCCTTTCAAATGCCCCAGACAATTTGGCCCTCTCTGCTTTCCTGCGGACTCCATCCTCAAAAGCACCTGTTTTCGCTTTCGGCAGCCTCCGGAGCAAAAAAGACAAACGTCCAGCTTTTGCTGCCACAGCAAAGGTGCCAGCGGGGAAAAGTAATGCTGGTTCTCACTGCCTCCTGGAACCCTTTCAAATGCCCCAGACAATTTGGCCCTCTCTGCTTTCCTGCGGACTCCATCCTCAAAAGCACCTGTTTTCGCTTTCGGCAGCCTCCGGAGCAAAAAAGACAAACGTCCAGCTTTTGCTGCCACAGCAAAGGTGCCAGCGGGGAAAAGTAATGCTGGTTCTCACTGCCTCCTGGAACCTCTTCAAATGCCCCAGACAATTTGGCCCTCTCTGCTTTCCTGCGGACTCCATCCTCAAAAGCACCTGTTTTCGCTTTCGGCAGCCTCCGGAGCAAAAAAGACAAACGTCCAGCTTTTGCTGCCACAGCAAAGGTGCCAGCGGGGAAAAGTAATGCTGGTTCTCACTGCCTCCTGGAACCTGTTCAAATGCCCCAGACAATTTGGCCCTCTCTGCTTTCCTGCGGACTCCATCCTCAAAAGCACCTGTTTTCGCTTTCGGCAGCCTCCGGAGCAAAAAAGACAAACGTCCAGCTTTTGCTGCCACAGCAAAGGTGCCAGCGGGGAAAAGTAATGCTGGTTCTCACTGCCTCCTGGAACCCTTTCAAATGCCACAGACAATTAAGACCTCTCTGCTTTCCTGCGGACTCTATCCTCAAAAGCGCCTTTTTTCACTTTCGGCGCCCTCCGGTGTTAAAAAGACAAACGTCCAGCTTTTGCTGCCACAGCAAAGGTGCCAGCGGGGAAAAGTGATGCTGGTTCTCACTGCCTCCTGGAACTCTTTCAAATGCCACAGACAATTTGGCCCTCTCTGCTTTCCTGCGGACTCCATCCTCAAAAGCACCTATTTTCGCTTTCGGCAGCCTCCGGAGCAAAAAAGACAAACGTCCAGCTTTTGCTGCCACAGCAAACGTGCCAGCGGGGAAAAGTAATGCTGGTTCTCACTGCCTCCTGGAACCTCTTCAAATGCCACAGACATTTTGGCCCTCTCTGCTTTCCTGCGGACTCCATCCTCAAAAGCACCTGTTTTCGCTTTCGGCAGCCTCCGGAGCAAAAAAGACAAACGTCCAGCTTTTGCTGCCACAGCAAAGGTGCCAGCGGGGAAAAGTAATGCTGGTTCTCACTGCCTCCTGGAACCCTTTCAAATGCCACAGACAATTTGGCCCTCTCTGCTTTCCTGCGGACTCCATCCTCAAAAGCACCTGTTTTCGCTTTCGGCAGCCTCCGGAGCAAAAAAGACAAACGTCCAGCTTTTGCTGCCACAACAAAGGTGCCAGCGGGGAAAAGTAATGCTGGTTCTCACTGCCTCCTGGAACCCTTTCAAATGCCCCAGACAATTTGGCCCTCTCTGCTTTCCTGCGGACTCCATCCTCAAAAGCACCTGTTTTCGCTTTCGGCAGCCTCCGGAGCAAAAAAGACAAACGTCCAGCTTTTGCTGCCACAGCAAAGGTGCCAGCGGGGAAAAGTAATGCTGGTTCTCACTGCCTCCTGGAACCCTTTCAAATGCCACAGACAATTTGGCCCTCTCTGCTTTCCTGCGGACTCCATCCTCAAAAGCACCTGTTTTCGCTTTCGGCAGCCTCCGGAGCAAAAAAGACAAACGTCCAGCTTTTGCTGCCACAGCAAAGGTGCCAGCGGGGAAAAGTAATGCTGGTTCTCACTGCCTCCTGGAACCTCTTCAAATGCCCCAGACAATTTGGCCCTCTCTGCTTTCCTGCGGACTCCATCCTCAAAAGCACCTGTTTTCGCTTTTGGCAACCTCCGGAGCAAAAAAGACAAACGTCCAGCTTTTGCTGCCACAGCAAAGGTGCCAGCGGGGAAAAGTAATGCTGGTTCTCACTGCCTCCTGGAACCCTTTCAAATGCCACAGACAATTTGGCCCTCTCTGCTTTCCTGCGGACTCCATCCTCAAAAGCACCTGTTTTCGCTTTCGGCAGCCTCCGGAGCAAAAAAGACAAACGTCCAGCTTTTGCTGCCACAGCAAAGGTGCCAGCGGGGAAAAGTAATGCTGGTTCTCACTGCCTCCTGGAACCTTTTCAAATGCCCCTGACAATTTGGCCCTCTCTGCTTTCCTGCGGACTCTATCCTCAAAAGCGCCTTTTTTCACTTTCGGCGCCCTCCGGTGGTAAAAAGACAAACGTCCAGCTTTTGCTGCCACAGCAAAGGTGCCAGCGGGGAAAAGTGATGCTGGTTCTCACTGCCTCCTGGAACTCTTTCAAATGCCACAGACAATTTGGCCCTCTCTGCTTTCCTGCGGACTCCATCCTCAAAAGCACCTATTTTCGCTTTCGGCAGCCTCCGGAGCAAAAAAGACAAACGTCCAGCTTTTGCTGCCACAACAAAGGTGCCAGCGGGGAAAAGTGATGCTGGTTCTCACTGCCTCCTGGAACCCTTTCAAATGCCACAGACAATTTGGCCCTCTCTGCTTTCCTGCGGACTCCATCCTCAAAAGCACCTGTTTTCGCTTTCGGCAGCCTCCGGAGCAAAAAAGACAAACGTCCAGCTTTTGCTGCCACAGCAAAGGTGCCAGCGGGGAAAAGTAATGCTGGTTCTCACTGCCTCCTGGAACCTGTTCAAATGCCACAGACAATTTGGCCCTCTCTGCTTTCCTGCGGACTCCATCCTCAAAAGCACCTGTTTTCGCTTTCGGCAGCCTCCGGAGCAAAAAAGACAAACGTCCAGCTTTTGCTGCCACAGCAAAGGTGCCAGCGGGGAAAAGTAATGCTGGTTCTCACTGCCTCCTGGAACCCTTTCAAATGCCACAGACAATTAAGCCCTCTCTGCTTTCCTGCGGACTCTATCCTCAAAAGCGCCTTTTTTCACTTTCGGCGCCCTCCGGTGGTAAAAAGACAAACGTCCAGCTTTTGCTGCCACAGCAAAGGTGCCAGCGGGGAAAAGTGATGCTGGTTCTCACTGCCTCCTGGAACTCTTTCAAATGCCACAGACAATTTGGCCCTCTCTGCTTTCCTGCGGACTCCATCCTCAAAAGCACCTATTTTCGCTTTCGGCAGCCTCCGGAGCAAAAAAGACAAACGTCCAGCTTTTGCTGCCACAGCAAAGGTGCCAGCGGGGAAAAGTAATGCTGGTTCTCACTGCCTCCTGGAACCCTTTCAAATGCCACAGACAATTTGGCCCTCTCTGCTTTCCTGCGGACTCCATCCTCAAAAGCACCTGTTTTCGCTTTCGGCAGCCTCCGGAGCAAAAAAGACAAACGTCCAGCTTTTGCTGCCACAGCAAAGGTGCCAGCGGGGAAAAGTAATGCTGGTTCTCACTGCCTCCTGGAACCCTTTCAAATGCCACAGACAATTAAGCCCTCTCTGCTTTCCTGCGGACTCCATCCTCAAAAGCGCCTTTTTTCACTTTCGGCGCCCTCCGGTGTTAAAAAGACAAACGTCCAGCTTTTGCTGCCACAGCAAAGGTGCCAGCGGGGAAAAGTGATGCTGGTTCTCACTGCCTCCTGGAACTCTTTCAAATGCCACAGACAATTTGGCCCTCTCTGCTTTCCTGCGGACTCTATCCTCAAAAGCGCCTTTTTTCACTTTCGGCGCCCTCCGGTGGTAAAAAGACAAACGTCCAGCTTTTGCTGCCACAGCAAAGGTGCCAGCGGGGAAAAGTAATGCTGGTTCTCACTGCCTCCTGGAACTCTTTCAAATGCCACAGACAATTTGGCCCTCTCTGCTTTCCTGCGGACTCCATCCTCAAAAGCACCTATTTTCGCTTTCGGCAGCCTCCGGAGCAAAAAAGACAAACGTCCAGCTTTTGCTGCCACAGCAAAGGTGCCAGCGGGGAAAAGTAATGCTGGTTCTCACTGCCTCCTGGAACCCTTTCAAATGCCACAGACAATTTGGCCCTCTCTGCTTTCCTGTGGACTCCATCCTCAAAAGCGCCTTTTTTCACTTTCGGCGCCCTCCGGTGGTAAAAAGACAAACGTCCAGCTTTTGCTGCCACAGCAAAGGTGCCAGCGGGGAAAAGTGATGCTGGTTATCACTGCCTCCTGGAACTCTTTCAAATGCCACAGACAATTTGGCCCTCTCTGCTTTCCTGCGGACTCCATCCTCAAAAGCACCTATTTTCGCTTTCGGCAGCCTCCGGAGCAAAAAAGACAAACGTCCAGCTTTTGCTGCCACAGCAAAGGTGCCAGCGGGGAAAAGTGATGCTGGTTCTCACTGCCTCCTGGAACCCTTTCAAATGCCACAGACAATTTGGCCCTCTCTGCTTTCCTGCGGACTCCATCCTCAAAAGCACCTGTTTTCGCTTTCGGCAGCCTCCGGAGCAAAAAAGACAAACGTCCAGCTTTTGCTGCCACAGCAAAGGTGCCAGCGGGGAAAAGTAATGCTGGTTCTCACTGCCTCCTGGAACCCTTTCAAATGCCACAGACAATTTGGCCCTCTCTGCTTTCCTGCGGACTCCATCCTCAAAAGCACCTGTTTTCGCTTTCGGCAGCCTCCGGAGCAAAAAAGACAAACGTCCAGCTTTTGCTGCCACAGCAAAGGTGCCAGCGGGGAAAAGTAATGCTGGTTCTCACTGCCTCCTGGAACCCTTTCAAATGCCCCAGACAATTTGGCCCTCTCTGCTTTCCTGCGGACTCCATCCTCAAAAGCACCTGTTTTCGCTTTCGGCAGCCTCCGGAGCAAAAAAGACAAACGTCCAGCTTTTGCTGCCACAGCAAAGGTGCCAGCGGGGAAAAGTAATGCTGGTTCTCACTGCCTCCTGGAACCCTTTCAAATGCCACAGACAATTAAGCCCTCTCTGCTTTCCTGCGGACTCTATCCTCAAAAGCGCCTTTTTTCACTTTCGGCGCCCTCCGGTGGTAAAAAGACAAACGTCCAGCTTTTGCTGCCACAGCAAAGGTGCCAGCGGGGAAAAGTGATGCTGGTTCTCACTGCCTCCTGGAACTCTTTCAAATGCCACAGACAATTTGGCCCTCTCTGCTTTCCTGCGGACTCCATCCTCAAAAGCACCTATTTTCGCTTTCGGCAGCCTCCGGAGCAAAAAAGACAAACGTCCAGCTTTTGCTGCCACAGCAAAGGTGCCAGCGGGGAAAAGTAATGCTGGTTCTCACTGCCTCCTGGAACCCTTTCAAATGCCACAGACAATTTGGCCCTCTCTGCTTTCCTGCGGACTCCATCCTCAAAAGCACCTGTTTTCGCTTTCGGCAGCCTCCGGAGCAAAAAAGACAAACGTCCAGCTTTTGCTGCCACAGCAAAGGTGCCAGCGGGGAAAAGTAATGCTGGTTCTCACTGCCTCCTGGAACCCTTTCAAATGCCACAGACAATTAAGCCCTCTCTGCTTTCCTGCGGACTCCATCCTCAAAAGCGCCTTTTTTCACTTTCGGCGCCCTCCGGTGGTAAAAAGACAAACGTCCAGCTTTTGCTGCCACAGCAAAGGTGCCAGCGGGGAAAAGTGATGCTGGTTCTCACTGCCTCCTGGAACTCTTTCAAATGCCACAGACAATTTGGCCCTCTCTGCTTTCCTGCGGACTCTATCCTCAAAAGCGCCTTTTTTCACTTTCGGCGCCCTCCGGTGGTAAAAAGACAAACGTCCAGCTTTTGCTGCCACAGCAAAGGTGCCAGCGGGGAAAAGTAATGCTGGTTCTCACTGCCTCCTGGAACTCTTTCAAATGCCACAGACAATTTGGCCCTCTCTGCTTTCCTGCGGACTCCATCCTCAAAAGCACCTATTTTCGCTTTCGGCAGCCTCCGGAGCAAAAAAGACAAACGTCCAGCTTTTGCTGCCACAGCAAAGGTGCCAGCGGGGAAAAGTAATGCTGGTTCTCACTGCCTCCTGGAACCCTTTCAAATGCCACAGACAATTTGGCCCTCTCTGCTTTCCTGTGGACTCCATCCTCAAAAGCGCCTTTTTTCACTTTCGGCGCCCTCCGGTGGTAAAAAGACAAACGTCCAGCTTTTGCTGCCACAGCAAAGGTGCCAGCGGGGAAAAGTGATGCTGGTTCTCACTGCCTCCTGGAACTCTTTCAAATGCCACAGACAATTTGGCCCTCTCTGCTTTCCTGCGGACTCCATCCTCAAAAGCACCTATTTTCGCTTTCGGCAGCCTCCGGAGCAAAAAAGACAAACGTCCAGCTTTTGCTGCCACAACAAAGGTGCCAGCGGGGAAAAGTGATGCTGGTTCTCACTGCCTCCTGGAACCCTTTCAAATGCCACAGACAATTTGGCCCTCTCTGCTTTCCTGCGGACTCCATCCTCAAAAGCACCTGTTTTCGCTTTCGGCAGCCTCCGGAGCAAAAAAGACAAACGTCCAGCTTTTGCTGCCACAGCAAAGGTGCCAGCGGGGAAAAGTAATGCTGGTTCTCACTGCCTCCTGGAACCCTTTCAAATGCAACAGACAATTTGGCCCTCTCTGCTTTCCTGCGGACTCCATCCTCAAAAGCACCTGTTTTCGCTTTCGGCAGCCTCCGGAGCAAAAAAGACAAACGTCCAGCTTTTGCTGCCACAGCAAAGGTGCCAGCGGGGAAAAGTAATGCTGGTTCTCACTGCCTCCTGGAACCTCTTCAAATGCCCCAGACAATTTGGCCCTCTCTGCTTTCCTGCGGACTCCATCCTCAAAAGCACCTGTTTTCGCTTTCGGCAGCCTCCGGAGCAAAAAAGACAAACGTCCAGCTTTTGCTGCCACAGCAAAGGTGCCAGCGGGGAAAAGTAATGCTGGTTCTCACTGCCTCCTGGAACCCTTTCAAATGCCACAGACAATTTGGCCCTCTCTGCTTTCCTGCGGACTCCATCCTCAAAAGCACCTGTTTTCGCTTTCGGCAGCCTCCGGAGCAAAAAAGACAAACGTCCAGCTTTTGCTGCCACAGCAAAGGTGCCAGCGGGGAAAAGTAATGCTGGTTCTCACTGCCTCCTGGAACCCTTTCAAATGCCCCAGACAATTTGGCCCTCTCTGCTTTCCTGCGGACTCCATCCTCAAAAGCACCTGTTTTCGCTTTCGGCAGCCTCCGGAGCAAAAAAGACAAACGTCCAGCTTTTGCTGCCACAGCAAAGGTGCCAGCGGGGAAAAGTAATGCTGGTTCTCACTGCCTCCTGGAACCCTTTCAAATGCCCCTGACAATTTGGCCCTCTCTGCTTTCCTGCGGACTCTATCCTCAAAAGCGCCTTTTTTCACTTTCGGCGCCCTCCGGTGGTAAAAAGACAAACGTCCAGCTTTTGCTGCCACAGCAAAGGTGCCAGCGGGGAAAAGTAATGCTGGTTCTCACTGCCTCCTGGAACTCTTTCAAATGCCACAGACAATTTGGCCCTCTCTGCTTTCCTGCGGACTCCATCCTCAAAAGCACCTATTTTCGCTTTCGGCAGCCTCCGGAGCAAAAAAGACAAACGTCCAGCTTTTGCTGCCACAGCAAAGGTGCCAGCGGGGAAAAGTAATGCTGGTTCTCACTGCCTCCTGGAACCCTTTCAAATGCCACAGACAATTTGGCCCTCTCTGCTTTCCTGTGGACTCCATCCTCAAAAGCGCCTTTTTTCACTTTCGGCGCCCTCCGGTGGTAAAAAGACAAACGTCCAGCTTTTGCTGCCACAGCAAAGGTGCCAGCGGGGAAAAGTGATGCTGGTTCTCACTGCCTCCTGGAACTCTTTCAAATGCCACAGACAATTTGGCCCTCTCTGCTTTCCTGCGGACTCCATCCTCAAAAGCACCTGTTTTCGCTTTCGGCAGCCTCCGGAGCAAAAAAGACAAACGTCCAGCTTTTGCTGCCACAACAAAGGTGCCAGCGGGGAAAAGTGATGCTGGTTCTCACTGCCTCCTGGAACCCTTTCAAATGCCACAGACAATTTGGCCCTCTCTGCTTTCCTGCGGACTCCATCCTCAAAAGCACCTGTTTTCGCTTTCGGCAGCCTCCGGAGCAAAAAAGACAAACGTCCAGCTTTTGCTGCCACAGCAAAGGTGCCAGCGGGGAAAAGTAATGCTGGTTCTCACTGCCTCCTGGAACCTCTTCAAATGCCCCAGACAATTTGGCCCTCTCTGCTTTCCTGCGGACTCCATCCTCAAAAGCACCTGTTTTCGCTTTCGGCAGCCTCCGGAGCAAAAAAGACAAACGTCCAGCTTTTGCTGCCACAGCAAAGGTGCCAGCGGGGAAAAGTAATGCTGGTTCTCACTGCCTCCTGGAACCCTTTCAAATGCCCCAGACAATTAAGCCCTCTCTGCTTTCCTGCGGACTCTATCCTCAAAAGC